>NW_027468847.1:227500-230000 GCF_046254945.1 Alosa pseudoharengus
TTTGCCAAAATTATTCTAAGTCCACTTTTTTACCCTCTCCTCGATTTCGCGCCGATACCCGGCGCGGGGGGGTCAATAAGAGTACCTCCAGGCCAAGGGGAGCTCCTCAGAAGTGTCCGAAGCCGTCGGACACATTTGCTGGCCTCCCTGGGTGTCCGTTTCTGGAGCCTGCCACCTGCCCCGCGTATATAATTAAATAAGTCAGGACTTAGGTTTTGAGCGAGTTTTCCCTTTTGGACTTAGGTTTTGAACGAAAACCCATGGTTAACCAAGCCACCCATGGTATACCTGCCTACCCAGGGTGAACCTGCTTACTCCTGTGTCCCGCAGGGGGCGACATTTCCCACATTTTTCCCATTTTCATCATTTTCATCAGTTTTATTCTATCTTTTTTTACATTTTGCCCATTTTTACACATTTTCAGCCCAGCTTCCATGCACCTCTATAGGCATGATTTTTACACATTTTGGCCATTTTTGGACACTTTTCTGGGCAGCCTTTTCATCCATTTTGGGGCTTTTTGGGGGGTTTTGGCCTGTTTCTGGCCCTGATGGAGACACAGAGAGGAGGTTTTTTTCAACATTGGGAGCCTTTTTACACATTTTGCCCATTTTCCCCCCCAGCTTGGGGGCACTTTCCTGGGCAGGGATTTCAACCACTTTGGCCAGTTTTGACCTCTCTCTGGCCAGCCCCCCCACACTTTTTGACCACATTCTCCTGCGGGGGCCTTGTTTTTTCTACGGGGGCTACTATTCCCAGCCATTTTTGGGGTCGCCACGGCGAAGGGGGGGGGACTTTTTTGGGCATTTTTTGCATATTTTGGCCTCTTCTATGGCCCCCAGCTACTCACCTGTTGCACCCAGACAGGCAGGGACCCTAGTGGGCATTGACTTTGACCTCTGCGTGGGTTCAGCACCCACCTTTTCCCACCAGAGGGCAGCGAGAGCTCAACTCCAATCTCAGGCTTTTTTAAACAGCTATTTTAACAGTTTTTGCCCTTTTTGACCCCCTGTCAGTATTTTTTCGACCCCAGCCTCCGGTGGGCCGTCCGGGCATGAATTTCAGACAGTTTGACCACCTTTAGCCTCTTCTGTTTGCAGCCATTTGCTCCATTTTGGGCGTTTTCAGCTTTCAGGGGGCTTTTTTTTTAAACTGGCTACCTGGAATTCAGAGGCTTGCCCTGCAGGGCTGGGAGAGGCCTGGGGATGAGTGCTTGTGCTCAGACGGCCTCAACTTGGGCCTAGGAGCAGGGAGAGACACACAGGGCTGTGCTAGACCCCCCCCAGCACGCACAGCCACACACACGCACACACGCACGCGCAGGAGATAGAGAGGGACAGAGAGAGGGGCCTGTTGCTCACACAGGCTCCAGCTGCTCACAGAGGCCCTAACTTGGGCCTAGATGCTTGTAGAGACACAGAGAGCTGTGCTAGACCCACTGCAGACCCCTCACACCCACACACCCCCTCCCACCCACCCCCCCCACACACACACACACACACACATAGGCCCCTATTGCTCACACAGGCTCCAGCTGCTCAGAGAGGCCCTGACTTGGGCCTAGATGCTTGGATAGACACAGAGAGCTGTGCTAGACCCACTGCAGACCCCTCACACACACACACACAACCAGCCACCCACCCACCCACCCACCCACACACACACACACACACACATAGGCCCCTATTGCTCACACTGGCTCCAGCTGCTCAGAGAGGCCCCAACTTGGGCCTAGATGCTTGTAGAGACACAGAGAGCTGTGCTAGACCCACTGCAGCACCCCCACACACACACAGCCACCCCCCCCCCCACACACACAGGCTCCAGCTGCTCACATAGGCCCCAGCTTAGGCTGAGGCCTTGCCAGAGGCCTACTAGCTACTGCTGACCTCTGACTTGACCCCTGATGCTAGGAAAGACACAGAGAGCTGTGCTAGACCCACTGCAGCACCCACAGCCACACACACACACGCGCGCGCGCGCACACACACAGAGAGGGAGAGAGAGAGGGGCCTGTTGCTCACACAGGCTCCAGCTGCTCACAGAGGCCCCAACTTGGGCCTAGCTGCTTGTAGAGACACAGAGAGCTGTGCTAGACCCACTGCAGCACCCCGCCACACACACACACCCACCCACAGGCCCCAGCTGCTCACATAGGCTCCAACTTAGGCTGAGGCCTTGTGAGAGGCCTACTAGCTACTGCTGACCTCTGACTTGACCCCTGATGCTTGGAGAGGCTTGGGGAAGAGTGCTTGTGCTCACACAGGCTGCAGCTACTCACAGAGGCTCCAACTTGGGCTGAGGCCATGTCAGAGGCCTACTAGCTACAGCTTGACCTCTGGTTTGACCCCTGATGCTTGGAGAGGCACAGAGAGGCCTAGGAGTGAGTGCATGTTCTCACACAGGCTGCAGCTGCTCACAGATGCTCCAAAGACTCCTCTCTGTGCCCTGCGCGCGCCTGTCTGACCCTCAGACCCACACACACACCGCCGTGCAGCCA
>NW_027468847.1:247500-250000 GCF_046254945.1 Alosa pseudoharengus
GCTGGGGGCGGAGGCTCCGTGGAGCCTCATGTACCCCCGGCCTGGTGGCGGACCCGCTGGGTTCGGGGAGGGGCGTCCGGCCGCACTGGGCGGTCGGGGTGCCTCCCCTGGCGGGTCTCGTACTCCAATCGGTCAGGTGATAGCGTTTGGGTGTGGGTTAAACCTGCTGAAAAGTGTCCCCGGAGCTTAGATTTTTGGCTGTGAGCATGCACCAGTATGTACCCCGTAGGGCGGCAGAGAGAGGCCGTGGAGGCGAGTCAGACGTGCGGGAGGTGTCAGAGAGTCCCTGGGAACATTCTGTGAAATTTTGGTTTCAGACCTCCAGGGCACCCCCACGCCCCCTTTAACGTGCCCCAGCACAGTGCACCTCTGCCTGGGTAAGCGTTCGGCCCTTTATGGGGGGCGTGGAGGTCAGCCAGACACGTGGGAAGTGACAGAGAGTCCCTGGGAACATTCTGTGAAATATCGCTTGGATACCTCCATAAGACCCCATTGACTCACATATGTGCCCCAGCACAGTGCACCTCTGCCTGGGTAAGCGTTCGGCCCTTTCTGGGGGGTGTGGAGGTCAGCCAGACACGTGGGAAGTGACAGAAAGTCCCAGGGAACATTCTCTGAAATTTCGCTTGGATACCTCCATAAGACCCCATTGACTCACATATGTGCCCCAGCACAGTGCACCTCTGCCTGGGTAAGCGTTCGGCCCTTTCTGGGGGGTGTGGAGGTCAGCCAGACACGTGGGAAGTGACAGAAAGTCCCAGGGAACATTCTCTGAAATTTCGCTTGGATACCTCCATAAGACCCCATTGACTCACATATGTGCCCCAGCACAGTGCACCTCTGCCTGGGTAAGCGTTCGGCCCTTTCTGGGGGGTGTGGAGGTCAGCCAGACACGTGGGAAGTGACAGAAAGTCCCAGGGAACATTCTCTGAAATTTCGCTTGGATACCTCCATAAGACCCCATTGACTCACATATGTGCCCCAGCACAGTGCACCTCTGCTGGGTGAGCGTTCGGCCCTTTCTGGGGGGGGTGGAGGTCAGCCAGACACGTGGGAAGTGACAGAAAGTCCCAGGGAACATTCCCTGAAATTTTGGTTTTTGACCTCCATGAGACCCCATTCACCCACACATGAGGCCCAGCTCCATGCACTGTGGTCGGGTACTCAACTGGCTCAGTCCGGGGTAGCCTGGATGTCTGGGAACTTCCATGCACTCTGACCATGTGTCTGATACTCCAAAAGGCCCAAAAACACTGCCATAGTTCGGGGAAAACCTACTGGATGCATTGCCTGGGAGTTCAACTTTTTGCCAAAATTATTCTAAGTCCACTTTTTTACCCTCTCCTCGATTTCGCGCCGATACCCGGCGCGGGGGGGTCAATAAGAGTACCTCCAGGCCAAGGGGAGCTCCTCAGAAGTGTCCGAAGCCGTCGGACACATTTGCTGGCCTCCCTGGGTGTCCGTTTCTGGAGCCTGCCACCTGCCCCGCGTATATAATTAAATAAGTCAGGACTTAGGTTTTGAGCGAGTTTTCCCTTTTGGACTTAGGTTTTGAACGAAAACCCATGGTTAACCAAGCCACCCATGGTATACCTGCCTACCCAGGGTGAACCTGCTTACTCCTGTGTCCCGCAGGGGGCGACATTTCCCACATTTTTCCCATTTTCATCATTTTCATCAGTTTTATTCTATCTTTTTTTACATTTTGCCCATTTTTACACATTTTCAGCCCAGCTTCCATGCACCTCTATAGGCATGATTTTTACACATTTTGGCCATTTTTGGACACTTTTCTGGGCAGCCTTTTCATCCATTTTGGGGCTTTTTGGGGGGTTTTGGCCTGTTTCTGGCCCTGATGGAGACACAGAGAGGAGGTTTTTTTCAACATTGGGAGCCTTTTTACACATTTTGCCCATTTTCCCCCCCAGCTTGGGGGCACTTTCCTGGGCAGGGATTTCAACCACTTTGGCCAGTTTTGACCTCTCTCTGGCCAGCCCCCCCACACTTTTTGACCACATTCTCCTGCGGGGGCCTTGTTTTTTCTACGGGGGCTACTATTCCCAGCCATTTTTGGGGTCGCCACGGCGAAGGGGGGGGGACTTTTTTGGGCATTTTTTGCATATTTTGGCCTCTTCTATGGCCCCCAGCTACTCACCTGTTGCACCCAGACAGGCAGGGACCCTAGTGGGCATTGACTTTGACCTCTGCGTGGGTTCAGCACCCACCTTTTCCCACCAGAGGGCAGCGAGAGCTCAACTCCAATCTCAGGCTTTTTTAAACAGCTATTTTAACAGTTTTTGCCCTTTTTGACCCCCTGTCAGTATTTTTTCGACCCCAGCCTCCGGTGGGCCGTCCGGGCATGAATTTCAGACAGTTTGACCACCTTTAGCCTCTTCTGTTTGCAGCCATTTGCTCCATTTTGGGCGTTTTCAGCTTTCAGGGGGCTTTTTTTTTAAACTGGCTACCTGGAATTCAGAGGCTTGCCCTGCAGGGCTGGGAG
>NW_027468847.1:277500-280000 GCF_046254945.1 Alosa pseudoharengus
CGGGGGGGTCAATAAGAGTACCTCCAGGCCAAGGGGAGCTCCTCAGAAGTGTCCGAAGCCGTCGGACACATTTGCTGGCCTCCCTGGGTGTCCGTTTCTGGAGCCTGCCACCTGCCCCGCGTATATAATTAAATAAGTCAGGACTTAGGTTTTGAGCGAGTTTTCCCTTTTGGACTTAGGTTTTGAACGAAAACCCATGGTTAACCAAGCCACCCATGGTATACCTGCCTACCCAGGGTGAACCTGCTTACTCCTGTGTCCCGCAGGGGGCGACATTTCCCACATTTTTCCCATTTTCATCATTTTCATCAGTTTTATTCTATCTTTTTTTACATTTTGCCCATTTTTACACATTTTCAGCCCAGCTTCCATGCACCTCTATAGGCATGATTTTTACACATTTTGGCCATTTTTGGACACTTTTCTGGGCAGCCTTTTCATCCATTTTGGGGCTTTTTGGGGGGTTTTGGCCTGTTTCTGGCCCTGATGGAGACACAGAGAGGAGGTTTTTTTCAACATTGGGAGCCTTTTTACACATTTTGCCCATTTTCCCCCCCAGCTTGGGGGCACTTTCCTGGGCAGGGATTTCAACCACTTTGGCCAGTTTTGACCTCTCTCTGGCCAGCCCCCCCACACTTTTTGACCACATTCTCCTGCGGGGGCCTTGTTTTTTCTACGGGGGCTACTATTCCCAGCCATTTTTGGGGTCGCCACGGCGAAGGGGGGGGGACTTTTTTGGGCATTTTTTGCATATTTTGGCCTCTTCTATGGCCCCCAGCTACTCACCTGTTGCACCCAGACAGGCAGGGACCCTAGTGGGCATTGACTTTGACCTCTGCGTGGGTTCAGCACCCACCTTTTCCCACCAGAGGGCAGCGAGAGCTCAACTCCAATCTCAGGCTTTTTTAAACAGCTATTTTAACAGTTTTTGCCCTTTTTGACCCCCTGTCAGTATTTTTTCGACCCCAGCCTCCGGTGGGCCGTCCGGGCATGAATTTCAGACAGTTTGACCACCTTTAGCCTCTTCTGTTTGCAGCCATTTGCTCCATTTTGGGCGTTTTCAGCTTTCAGGGGGCTTTTTTTTTAAACTGGCTACCTGTAATTCAGAGGCTTGCCCTGCAGGGCTGGGAGAGGCCTGGGGATGAGTGCTTGTGCTCAGACGGGCTCAACTTGGGCCTAGGAGCAGGGAGAGACACACAGGGCTGTGCTAGACCCCCCCCAGCACGCACAGCCACACACACGCACACACGCGCGCGCAGGAGATAGAGAGGGACAGAGAGAGGGGCCTGTTGCTCACACAGGCTCCAGCTGCTCACAGAGGCCCTAACTTGGGCCTAGATGCTTGTAGAGACACAGAGAGCTGTGCTAGACCCACTGCAGACCCCTCACACCCACACACCCCCACCCACCCACCCCCCCCCCCACACACACACACACACACACAGGCCCCTATTGCTCACACAGGCTCCAGCTGCTCAGAGAGGCCCTGACTTGGGCCTAGATGCTTGGATAGACACAGAGAGCTGTGCTAGACCCACTGCAGACCCCTCACACACACACACACAACCAGCCACCCACCCACACACACACACACACACATAGGCCCCTATTGCTCACACTGGCTCCAGCTGCTCAGAGAGGCCCCAACTTGGGCCTAGATGCTTGTAGAGACACAGAGAGCTGTGCTAGACCCACTGCAGCACCCCCACACACACACAGCCACCCCCCCCCCACACACACAGGCTCCAGCTGCTCACATAGGCCCCAGCTTAGGCTGAGGCCTTGCCAGAGGCCTACTAGCTACTGCTGACCTCTGACTTGACCCCTGATGCTAGGAAAGACACAGAGAGCTGTGCTAGACCCACTGCAGCACCCACAGCCACACACACACACGCGCGCGCGCGCACACACACAGAGAGGGAGAGAGAGAGGGGCCTGTTGCTCACACAGGCTCCAGCTGCTCACAGAGGCCCCAACTTGGGCCTAGCTGCTTGTAGAGACACAGAGAGCTGTGCTAGACCCACTGCAGCACCCCGCCACACACACACACCCACCCACAGGCCCCAGCTGCTCACATAGGCTCCAACTTAGGCTGAGGCCTTGTGAGAGGCCTACTAGCTACTGCTGACCTCTGACTTGACCCCTGATGCTTGGAGAGGCTTGGGGAAGAGTGCTTGTGCTCACACAGGCTGCAGCTACTCACAGAGGCTCCAACTTGGGCTGAGGCCTTGTCAGAGGCCTACTAGCTACAGCTTGACCTCTGGTTTGACCCCTGATGCTTGGAGAGGCACAGAGAGGCCTAGGAGTGAGTGCATGTTCTCACACAGGCTGCAGCTGCTCACAGATGCTCCAAAGACTCCTCTCTGTGCCCTGCGCGCGCCTGTCTGACCCTCAGACCCACACACACACCGCCGTGCAGCCAGAGAGGCCTGCTGAAGGCCCAGCACAGCTCACACACACTCTGGGAGCACACACACACACTGGGAGCGCACACACACAC
>NW_027468847.1:300000-302500 GCF_046254945.1 Alosa pseudoharengus
TGCCCATTTTTACACATTTTCAGCCCAGCTTCCATGCACCTCTATAGGCATGATTTTTACACATTTTGGCCATTTTTGGACACTTTTCTGGGCAGCCTTTTCATCCATTTTGGGGCTTTTTGGGGGGTTTTGGCCTGTTTCTGGCCCTGATGGAGACACAGAGAGGAGGTTTTTTTCAACATTGGGAGCCTTTTTACACATTTTGCCCATTTTCCCCCCCAGCTTGGGGGCACTTTCCTGGGCAGGGATTTCAACCACTTTGGCCAGTTTTGACCTCTCTCTGGCCAGCCCCCCCACACTTTTTGACCACATTCTCCTGCGGGGGCCTTGTTTTTTCTACGGGGGCTACTATTCCCAGCCATTTTTGGGGTCGCCACGGCGAGGGGGGGGGGACTTTTTTGGGCATTTTTTGCATATTTTGGCCTCTTCTATGGCCCCCAGCTACTCACCTGTTGCACCCAGACAGGCAGGGACCCTAGTGGGCATTGACTTTGACCTCTGCGTGGGTTCAGCACCCACCTTTTCCCACCAGAGGGCAGCGAGAGCTCAACTCCAATCTCAGGCTTTTTTAAACAGCTATTTTAACAGTTTTTGCCCTTTTTGACCCCCTGTCAGTATTTTTTCGACCCCAGCCTCCGGTGGGCCGTCCGGGCATGAATTTCAGACAGTTTGACCACCTTTAGCCTCTTCTGTTTGCAGCCATTTGCTCCATTTTGGGCGTTTTCAGCTTTCAGGGGGCTTTTTTTTTAAACTGGCTACCTGGAATTCAGAGGCTTGCCCTGCAGGGCTGGGAGAGGCCTGGGGATGAGTGCTTGTGCTCAGACGGCCTCAACTTGGGCCTAGGAGCAGGGAGAGACACACAGGGCTGTGCTAGACCCCCCCCAGCACGCACAGCCACACACACGCACACACGCGCGCGCAGGAGATAGAGAGGGACAGAGAGAGGGGCCTGTTGCTCACACAGGCTCCAGCTGCTCACAGAGGCCCTAACTTGGGCCTAGATGCTTGTAGAGACACAGAGAGCTGTGCTAGACCCACTGCAGACCCCTCACACCCACACACCCCCACCCACCCACCCCCCCCCACACACACACACACACACATAGGCCCCTATTGCTCACACAGGCTCCAGCTGCTCAGAGAGGCCCTGACTTGGGCCTAGATGCTTGGATAGACACAGAGAGCTGTGCTAGACCCACTGCAGACCCCTCACACACACACACACAACCAGCCACCCACCCACCCACACACCCACACACACACACACACACACATAGGCCCCTATTGCTCACACTGGCTCCAGCTGCTCAGAGAGGCCCCAACTTGGGCCTAGATGCTTGTAGAGACACAGAGAGCTGTGCTAGACCCACTGCAGCACCCCCACACACACACAGCCACCCCCCCCCCACACACACAGGCTCCAGCTGCTCACATAGGCCCCAGCTTAGGCTGAGGCCTTGCCAGAGGCCTACTAGCTACTGCTGACCTCTGACTTGACCCCTGATGCTAGGAAAGACACAGAGAGCTGTGCTAGACCCACTGCAGCACCCACAGCCACACACACACACGCGCGCGCGCGCACACACACAGAGAGGGAGAGAGAGAGGGGCCTGTTGCTCACACAGGCTCCAGCTGCTCACAGAGGCCCCAACTTGGGCCTAGCTGCTTGTAGAGACACAGAGAGCTGTGCTAGACCCACTGCAGCACCCCGCCACACACACACACCCACCCACAGGCCCCAGCTGCTCACATAGGCTCCAACTTAGGCTGAGGCCTTGTGAGAGGCCTACTAGCTACTGCTGACCTCTGACTTGACCCCTGATGCTTGGAGAGGCTTGGGGAAGAGTGCTTGTGCTCACACAGGCTGCAGCTACTCACAGAGGCTCCAACTTGGGCTGAGGCCTTGTCAGAGGCCTACTAGCTACAGCTTGACCTCTGGTTTGACCCCTGATGCTTGGAGAGGCACAGAGAGGCCTAGGAGTGAGTGCATGTTCTCACACAGGCTGCAGCTGCTCACAGATGCTCCAAAGACTCCTCTCTGTGCCCTGCGCGCGCCTGTCTGACCCTCAGACCCACACACACACCGCCGTGCAGCCAGAGAGGCCTGCTGAAGGCCCAGCACAGCGCTCACACACACTCTGGGAGCACACACACACACTGGGAGCGCACACACACACGCTGGGAGCACACACACTCCTCTCTCTCCCCTGTGCGCGCCTGTCTGATACACACACACCTCTGTGCAGCCAGACAGGCCTGTTGAAGGCCCAGCACACACACACACACACACACACACACACACACACACACACAGGGAGCAGACAGGCCTGTTGAAGGCCCAGCACAGTCCACACACACACACAGGGAGCAGACAGGCCTGTTCAAGGCCCAGCACAGTCCACAGACACACACACACACACAGGGAGCAGACAGGCCTGTTCAAGGCCCAGCACACACACACACACACACACAGGGAGCAGACAGGCCTGTTCAAGGCCCA
>NW_027468848.1:7500-32500 GCF_046254945.1 Alosa pseudoharengus
TTCTTTCATAACTCTCGAACCCTACCCCTAGTGGCGAAATGGAGGGGTGCAATTGTAAGTCATTTTCAAAGATCTATCCACTCAAACAGTAAAAAAAATTTGTATGGGGAAAAAAAAAAGTTCACTACAAATGTGTGCCATTCGACTCAGAATCACCTAAAACGTACTCCTATACACTTTCTGGGGGAACTTTTTTCAAAACCCACTTTGGACTTAGAAGAATTTTTGATTTTTCCCATTCATTTCAATGGGGAAACTAAAAACGGCTATAACTTCCGAACGAAAGGTGATAGGTCAAATATTTTCTTTTCCGCCTCCCCAAAACCGGCCACGAGGAAGCCGGGGAACTTGTCCGCTTCTCTCTACGACCTTCCGTTCTCGAGATATAAGGATTTTAAGGTTTATTTCCGGTTTTTAACCAACTTCCGGTCATCACAGGAAGTCGAGAGTGGTCTCAAAAGGAACGGCATCAAGAAATACGCAAGTGATATGAGTTTCAAGATGATAGGACCTTCCTGTCTGAAGTTGTCAGACGATCGTCGCTAGCGACGATCCTGCATTTACCCCCTATACCTAACCCTAACCCTAACCCTAACCCTAACCCTAACCCTAACCCTAACCCTAACCCTAACCCTAACCCAAACACATTTTCTTTCATAACTCTCGAACCCTACCCCTAGTGGCGAAATGGAGGGGTGCAATTGTAAGTCATTTTCAAAGATCTATCCACTCAAACAGTAAAAAAAATTTGTATGGGAAAAAAAAAAGTTCACTACAAATGTGTGCCATTCGACTCAGAATCACCTAAAACGTACTCCTATACACTTTCTGGGGGAACTTTTTTCAAAACCCACTTTGGACTTAGAAGAATTTTTGATTTTTCCCATTCATTTCAATGGGGAAACTAAAAACGGCTATAACTTCCGAACGAAAGGTGATAGGTCAAATATTTTCTTTTCCGCCTCCCCAAAACCGGCCACGAGGAAGCCGGGGAACTTGTCCGCTTCTCTCTACGACCTTCCGTTCTCGAGATATAAGGATTTTAAGGTTTATTTCCTGTTTTAAAAATACTTCCGGTCATCGGAGGAAGTCGAGAGTGGTCTCATATGAAAGATCTCGATGACATCTATAACATATATGAGTTTCAAGTCTCTATCACCTTCCTATCCTGAGTTATTCAAAGCCCTAGTCTTCTCCAACTCGGAGAAAGTTCGTTTTTTGCCCTATACCCTAACCCTAACCCTAACCCTAACCCTAACCCTAACCCTAACCCTAACCCTAACCCTAACCCTAACCCTAACCCTAACCCTAACCCTAACCCTAACCCTAGGTCAAAGGTCAAAGGTCAAAGGTCAATCTACTCCCTTACCATACCCTTGTCCAAACCCTAACCATTCGTCCAACATATTTCCATTGTGTTTCCATTCAAACACATTTTCTTTCATAACTCTCGAACCCTACCCCTAGTGGCGAAATGGATGGGTGCAATTGTAAGTCATTTTCAAAGATCTATCCACTCAAACAGTAAAAAAAATTTGTATGGGGAAAAAAAAAAGTTCACTACAAATGTGTGCCATTCGACTCAGAATCACCTAAAACGTACTCCTATACACTTTCTGGGGGAACTTTTTTCAAAACCCACTTTGGACTTAGAAGAATTTTTGATTTTTCCCATTCATTTCAATGGGGAAACTAAAAACGGCTATAACTTCCGAACGAAAGGTGATAGGTCAAATATTTTCTTTTCCGCCTCCCCAAAACCGGCCACGAGGAAGCCGGGGAACTTGTCCGCTTCTCTCTACGACCTTCCGTTCTCGAGATATAAGGATTTTAAGGTTTATTTCCGGTTTTTAACCAACTTCCGGTCATCACAGGAAGTCGAGAGTGGTCTCAAAAGGAACGGCATCAAGAAATACGCAAGTGATATGAGTTTCAAGATGATAGGACCTTCCTGTCTGAAGTTGTCAGACGATCGTCGCTAGCGACGATCCTGCATTTACCCCCTATACCTAACCCTAACCCTAACCCTAACCCTAACCCTAACCCTAACCCTAACCCTAACCCTAACCCTAACCCTAACCCTAACCCTAACCCTAACCCTAACCCTAACCCTAACCCTAACCCTAACCCTAACCCTAACCCTAACCCTATGAGCCTTATTTGCCACAGTGGCATATGTGGAACTATTCCAAATTGTAGTGTAGCTTTTATGGAATTTTACTAATTCGGCTCTATCTTCCTCATTTAAAGTCCAAAAAGGCTGGAAATCACTTTAAATTAATCTTTGTCCCTTCCGCATATTAAAAAAAATATGTTTTATTGGGTGATATTTGCACTTAATTAACAAAATAAACTCTTTTTCCAAACATGATTTTGTTTGGAATGATTTTTGATTTTGCCATTCCATTTTTTTTCCACTAGGTGGCAGTACGAGATCACGAATACATGACATTTAATTTTTCCACTAGGTGGCAGTACGAGATCACGAATACATGAAATTGAATTTTTCCCCTATCCACCCTGACGGACGCAAACTCTCCAAATACAGTCACTTTCCAGGAATTATTCCTGGTTCTCAGTCTTAGAGTGGGCACCTCTCCACTTACCTTACCCAACTGAAGCACACCCTCCAGGGCTTTGTGACTGGAGCATGTAGTCAACTTCCAGGAATGATTCCTGGTTGTCAGTGTTAAGCTAGACACCTCTCCACGTACCCTACCTGACTGCGGGGAAATGAGCACTCAAAGTCGGGGAGTTGATATTCCGGAATATGCACATCCAAATTCCAACCTCTTGACTTAGATACAAGGTAGGTAGGCACTCTCTATCACATGTCTGCGGGAAATGAGCACTCAAAGTCGGGGAGTTGATATTCTGGATGTGCACTTCCACAGTCCATCTTTCTGACTTAGGGACCCTCCACTGCAGGTCTGCGGGGAAATTAGCACCTAAAGTCGGGGAGTTTATATTCCGGAATGTGCACATCCAACTACTTGTACCTTCAGTGAATAGACATAAGGTAATAGGTTGAATTCCTGGAAGTAGATGCTGCTTTGTCGGAAATATGTCCTTATACTCCAAATGACACACATTTGGCATTCATTTTCAAAATAACTTTTTTTAAATTTTTTTTTCAATGTCAGGTTGAATTCCTGGAAGTAGATGCTGCTTTTGTTGGAAATATGTCTTTGTACTCCAAATGACACACATTTGCCATTCATTTTCAAAATAAATTTTTTTGTTTCTTTTCCCCATTCCCGGAATACCACCTACCCAACTTTGGGTGCTCATTTCTGGGCAGACATTCAGTGGAGGGTCCCTTCCTTCCTTTATTTCCAACAAAGCAACGTCAACTTCCAGGAATCAAACCTGGTTCTCACTCTTAAATGCTGCATTATTAAGGGGAATACATGTCTCAGTTTTCAAAGCTGATTTATTTTTTTTCTTTTTTCATTAGTTTTTATTTTCTTTTACAGTGATCGATCATTTTTTTTTTGTATCTGTCTTTTTATTTGAACATTGAAACACTGAACCACACAAAGGCAAACTGAAAAGGTAAACACATTTAAGCATTTTCACACTTGGGGTGAACTTTCTCGGACGCTAAGGCTGACTTGACGAAACCCCCATTTTCACATCGTCCTCGGGGGTCGGTGAGCTCGGGCGTGACGTGGGGCCACCCGGAGGCTGCCAAAGCCCGGTCTGGGTGCCTTCTGACGTCTTCTTCTCCGGAGGTCCTCCCCAGTCTGGACATCCGCTCTCCGTGTCTCCCAGCTTCTGGCCTGCACCGGGCACCGGGTCTTTTCCCTCGCCGCCTTCTGGCCCCTTCGGCATCGGGTCTTGTAGCTTCTCGCCTTCCTTCACCTTTGGCATCGGGTCTTGCAGCTTCTCGCCTTCCTTCACCTTTGGATTGTGTGTTCTGGCTGGCTTCTCCATCTCTTTTTCTGCATGTGGTCAGTAACGCTGGGGACCTTGTATTTATACCCTGTCGAGGCTGGGAGGGGCGTGGCTTTGAGGGAGGAGGAGCAAGCCATTGCAATTCTGGCATTCATGCAATTCATGTACATATCCAGGACTGCAACTTCCACTTCCAAAAAAGCTACCACTTTTTAGACTATGTTCATTGCAATTATGGTTATAGGTCACTATTTGCATGATAATAATGAACACAAAACATTTGTTGCAATTATCCATGCATTTTATTCGTACATTCATCCCAAATGGAGTTGTCAAAGATAAATATCATGCTTTTTTAATCATAATGCGAACTCGGTTCCGAATATTTTCAATGGAGAGTTCCATCTTACTGCACATCCGTAGCAATTCTGGGTTTCTCCGTAGACCATCACGTATGTTCTTCTTGCTGGCGATTTTATTCTGGATGTCATGTTGAAAGACAATCCTGAGCATTGCAAGTAATTCTGGTGTAAAGTGGAGTTTTCTTTTGTAACCCTGAAGACGTTAAAATGTAAGTCAGTGCTTAACAGAGGTCAAATACAATTAGCATTACTCAATCTCTACTTACATCTGTGTGGACTCTTTCAGGAAGGGTTGGCTTGTGAGAATGGCACTTTTTCTTTTTTGCAGGATCTCCGTGTGTTTCCCCCCCTTTTTCTTCCACCTTCTTTGACTTCTTTGCCTTCTTCAGGTCCACATTCTTGCTCTCTTTTGGCATTACTTTTGTCTTCTTTTCTCTGCTGCTTTTCTGAGGCTTCTGATCTATTTTGTTCCCACCAGACTTCTTCAACATGCTCTGGCTATGGGTTTTCTTTCTTTTTCTGGATTTGGGATCGTGGATGGTATTACCAGCCTAAGGTGACAGTACATGACAGTACATGAGGATGTATATGTCTGAATGTACATTTGCATTCCCTATATATCACATTGACTGGACCACTCTACTCACCACGATCACTTTCTGGAAGTAAATCTCCTGTGTTAGGGACATGAAACTTTGTTCCAGCAGGTCTTCCTCGAGGTCACTCTCGCTGCACTCCAACTTGATCTCCCCAAGTTGGATGGTTACAGGATGTAACTGGAAAGGAAGCACAGCACATTGCATTGCATCGTTCCAGGAATTCCGTCCCATCTCCAGGAATTCCACTCCGTTTACAGGAATTCTACTAATCTTTTCTTTCTCACTGCTTCTGTCCAACAATACATTAGTTGTAAGCATAACACATTAAAAGCAACAGCTGATTCCCCAGAAACAACATGCAGTAATTCTATTCACCTCACTCACTGCTTGTTCTGGCTGCTGGCAAGATGGAACAACCTCTGAGGTGAGGCCAGCTTCCTTCCTTACCAAATCATCAGAAGCTGTGTTGTTTACCTGTCCAAAAGGGATGAAGTCTGCTCGTAAGATGGGCCAGTGTTTGTGGCCATGAGACCCTGGGTCACAAAATCCACAACTACTTCCAGGAATTCTACTTACAGCATCCAATTGCTTGACGTTGATTTTCATGCAATCCGTCAGCATCACCACGGCCCTGGAATACTCCTTGCGCTTCACGCCTCCCCTTTGCCGCTTCTTGGCGCCCCTGGTGCCGATCATTGTCACCAGTCGTCGCGTGCAACACTGTCTACAGTGGATCTCAACCGAGAGAACAGCAGTATTTATAGTTGCAACTCAAATGACATCATCATGCAACAGCCAATGGCGTTAGCTTCAAAACTATCAACCTCTGACTGTCAACTTCCAGGAATTCAACTTGGTTCTCATCCATGAGCAGCTCTCTCCACTGGGCTCGCGGTACCCAATTGAGGCTTGGCCTCACAGCACTGGGATTCACTGCCTAAGGTCAACTGACATAAAAATCCAGGAATTCAACCCCCAAAGGACATTCCAGGAATTCAACCCGCAAAGGAAATTCAAGAAGTCATACACAAGCATTTCTTTGAAATAAAAGTTTATTTGATGTATCCATTTGAGTAGAGAAGGTAGATTGTGATCATATAGATTGCCAGAAGCAGGGACGCAGCCACCATCACACCGATGAAGGTGACAGGGTCCGGGTCACAGGATCTGAAAGAAAATGCTCCGTTTTAGGTTGAATTAAGAATCTATCTGTCTTAATACCTCAGTTCTCAAAATGGAATTACTGTTACCTCCTTTCCTGATCTGGGATCACCACAGCTGGAACTCGCGCTGGCAAGTTGGAAGTTGGACGTGGCGATTCCGGAATGTTACTCACCCGCACTGTAAAGACGATGGTCAAATAAACCTAGTCGCATGAAATGAATACGTGCAAAGGGAACAATTCCAAATGTTTGACATTGCTTGCAAATACCTGACATTTCCATCTTCTTTGTCGTCCTCCACTTTCTTCTTCTGTCTGCTCTCCTCTCCATAGGGACTAACATTGAAATGTACTGTGTGATCTCCTATATATACCCTTGGTGTCAATGACATCGATCGCCATGAACCAATCAACGATCAATCCATAATTTCAACCTCATTTTCCATGTTTTCTACATGTAATTCCACACTTTCCACACACAGTCAAACCTAACCTCACATTCTTTTGGCTCTTTACATGCCTGGTGGAGGAAGTTGGAAGTCCACATTCCTGGAATATCACCTACCCAACTTAGGATGCTCATTTCCCCGCAGACATCATGGAGTGGAAACTGGAAGTCCACATTCCTGGAATATCACCTAGTCCACTTTGAAAGTCTGCGGGGAATAGAGCACCCAGTGGAGGGTCCCTGCCAGGATCTATGTGTAAAAGTGAGAATTTGGATGGGCACATTCCTGGAATATCACTTACCGTGTGTGTGTGTGTGTCTGTGTGTGTGTCTGTGTGTGTGTGTGTGTGTGTGTGTGTGTGTGTGTGTGTGTGTGTGTGTGTGTGTGTGTGTGCGCTATTCCCTGCAGATTTTCAGTGGAGGGTCCCTGCCAGCCAGGATCTATGTCTAAAGAAAAGTTGGAATTTGGATGGGCACATTCCTGGAATATCACCTAGTCCACTTTGAAAGTCTGCGGGGAATAGAGCACCCACCCAGTGGAGGGTCCCTGCCAGGATCTATGTGTAAAAGTGAGAATTTGGATGGGCACATTCCTGGAATATCACTTACCGTGTGTGTGTGTGTGTGTGTGTGTGTGTGCGCTATTCCCTGCAGATTTTCAGTGGAGGGTCCCTGCCAGCCAGGATCTATGTCTAAAGAAAAGTTGGAATTTGGATGGGCACATTCCTGGAATATCACCTAGTCCACTTTGAAAGTCTGCGGGGAATAGAGCACCCAGTGGAGAGGGTCCCTGCCAGGATCTATGTCTAAAAGTGAGAATTTGGATGTGCACATTCCTGGAATATCACCTACCCGACAGGTATTCTACCTCCTAAGACCTCCATGGGGAAACAACCAAAGACCCATGGCCTGGAAAGGAGGTTTTATTTTTTTTCCAACAAAGACACTTTGGATTCCAGGTATTGCACCTACACTAAGACCCAATTGGTGAAAAGGAACAGAAACATTGACTTAGATTTTGCAGAGGTTTTTGCTTTTTGAAAAGGAGCTTTTTCCAACAAAGACACTTTGGATTCCAGGTATTGCACCTACTAAGACCCAAATGTTAAAAAGAAAAGGCAACATTGACTTTTACATATTTGAATGACTGAAAGATTCAAATGGTGAAGTTCAAAATATACTTTATTTATATTACAATTTTAAGCACGAAATAAATAAAAAAATAAATACACATTTTAAATAAATTCTAAATACTACTTACTACTACTACTACTACTAATGAACAGTTGAACAGTAACTAAAAAACCCTACCCTACCCTAAGCTTCTGTTTCTGACCCTGAACTTGAACCTGACTGTGGCACACCATCAGAACCAGACTCTGAGCCTGTGGACCCAGTTCCAGACCGAGACCCCCCATTTGAACTTGATTGAGACCCCCCATCAGAACCTGACCCAGACCCCCCATCAGAACCTGACCCAGACCCCCCATCAGAACCTGACCCAGACCCCCCATCAGAGTCAGACTGGGAACCCCCATCAGATTCCCCAGGACCCTGGTCTTCCTCCTCCTCCTCAGCCCTCTGTGTGTCTCTCTCTGCAGGACCCTGGACTTCCTCCTCCACCACCTCAGGTGCCTCAGCCCTCTGTGTGTCTCTCTCTGCAGGACCCTGGACTTCCTCCTCCACCACCTCAGGTGCCTCAGCCCTCTGTGTGTCTCTCTCTGCAGGACCCTGGACTTCCTCCTCCTCCTCAGCCCTCTGTGTGTCTCTCTCTGCAGGACCCTGGACTTCCTCCTCCTCCAGCTCAGGTGCCTCAGCCCTCTGTGTGTCTCTCTCTGCAGGACCCTGGACTTCCTCCATCTCCACCTCAGGTGCCTCAGCCCTCTGTGTCTCTCTCTCTGCAGGACCCTGGACTTCCTCATCCATCTGCTCCTCCATCTCCTGTGCCTCAGCCCCCTGTCTCTCTCCCTCTGTAGGAGCCTGGACCCTGGACCCTGGCACCACTGCCTGCATTGCTGATTTGTCAAATTTGAAAAGCCGTCTTGAAATAAATGTGTTAGGGTTAGCAAACAGCATTATGCAATGGTTACACTCTAAAACACTTGCCTTGTCTTCCCTGTGCCACCTTTACTGAATCCATCAGAGACTTGAGGATGTCAAGGCGAATGGTTCTTGCTTCTCTCGCTGTGATCTCCTGCCCGACCACATAGAACTTTGACGCCGTCTTGGGGTCGTGGCACATGCTTTTATTGATCGTGGTCCTCTTCTGAGGGTCCAGGCTCCTGTCAGTCTGCAGGTAAGTAGGAGAACATTTTCACCGATGGCAACAGGCATGTATATCATTGGAAATGTATGCTCTTTTACAGAATAGCCACCATTGACAAAGGCAACTCACCCAGGTTGACACTGCCGTCCTGATGTCACCTATTGAAGGTGACCCCGGCAGCCCGAAATCTTTCCAGACCCTGGTGAAGTGGAATCCCGCCCGCTCCATCTCCGTGCCATTCCTGGTAAAGAACAACTTGTCCGGGTCGTTGGAGTATCCCGGTAAGCTGGGCCTCACCTCCAAAAAGGCCCTGAGGTTCTCCATGGTCTTCCCCGACACGGCGACGGTGGCAGGCCCAAATGCCTCCCGAGTTTTATGATCGGGTACCTGAGAAAGTAAAGCATATAGATCTGGCAATCCCCCTGGAACAATTTAGGGTTAAGAGCCTTGCAAAAAAGCAATGTACTCACTCTGACAATGAAGGTCTTTTTGTGGGCCTCGGCATCCTCGACATCTTTCGCCGTCATGCCCACAAACACGCACTTCCTCTGGCCCGTGGTGCACACCATCGCGCCGACCAGGAGTCCGACCACCCTGTTCAGGAAGGCGGCTTTCTTTGGAGTGGCCTTCAGGTCCTTTATGGCCTCTGGCAGAATGGATTCAGCGAGGCCTATGAAGTTTAAGATGTCCTGGCCAGGGACAAGTTTAGCTGTGGAAAAAAGATAGACAGACAGATAGATAGATGCATTATTGATCCCCAAGGGGAAATTCAACAAGATGGGTTACACAAGATCACAGAGTCTAAAAAAGTCCTGTGTACACTTTGCATTGAAACATACCACTTTTCTGTCTTTTGTATTCAATTCTTTGTTGTACAACATTGGCCCCTAGGGCCTTCTTCCAGCTTGCCAGCCTGTGCAATATGTAGCCTATCCCATTTGCAGTCATCCTGACTTTGGGGACATTGCTCACCCTCACAAATTTTAGGAAAGCCTCAATGTCCGAGATGATATGTTTTTGGCTGGTTGCCTTCAGCCTCTCATTAAGACTTTTGAGGTATCTGATAACAAAGCAATTCAATTGATGAGGAAAACTCTTAAGTAATTCGTGTAATGACTTGTATTTGGCGGGATCAAATGACAGCTACATACCTAGTCAACTTTTGGATGTCAGCCAAAAAGTTCAGGCTCTTATTAATGTCCCCCTGCGTCCCTGACATGTGCAAGAGGAATTGTTTCACATAAGCCCTTCTCTGTCTAATGTTTCTTTGTCTCTTCCGGGAATTTTCAGGCCCTACCAGGCTGGCCTCAAACAGGTCCAACAGATGGTCTAGCAAAAAACAATGTTGGTATAAACAAATATGTGCATGGATGTACAACTCAGGTAAGTCCTCCAGTCTATCTATCTACCTATCTATCTATCTATCTATCTATCTGAAGAAGGTAACACCAGTAATACTCACCTAGGTTGGGTGTGAGGCTCCCACTAGCAGTTGATGGGCCTGCAGCTTCACCTTGGTTGGGTGTGAGGCTCCCACTAGAGGTTGATGGGCCTGCAGCTGTTATTGGAGGGCCTGGAGCCTGTGTGGATGATGACTCTGGTGCCTCTGTGGATGACTCTGAATCATCTGACTCAGGGTCTGGAGCATCTGACTCACGGTCTGGAGCATCCGAGTCAGGGTCTGGAGCCTCTGTCGATGACTCGGGAGCATCGGAGGCAGAAGCATCTGTGTCTGACAGGCTCAGAGCAAATGCTTCTGCAGTGTCTGAGGCTGTTGCAGGCTTGGAACTGGATGTTGCTGTTGCAGGCTTGGAACTGGATGTTGCTGTTGCAGGCTTGGAACTGGATGTTGCTGTTGCAGGCTTGGAACTGGATGTTGCTGTTCCAGGCTTTGAGGTTGAGGCTGTTGGCAGCCACTTCTGCAGTTCCCTGACCTCCTTCCACACATCAGAGAGGCTCTCCTGTACTGCTTTCACCTGATTCATGATGTGTTTCAGGATAGTTGATGTTGGTGCATCTTTGGGATTCGGTGCTGGCGTTGCCTGGCGTTGGGCCACAGCTTTGAGGTTGTCCTCAATCGCCTGCTTCTTTGCCTTCTTCAACATCTTTTTTAAAAGAGGACCCTGCTCCTTCCCATGTCTGCTGATCAGGTGCTTGTCCAGCCGGACGTATTGCTTGCCTTTGCACCTTGATATGGGGCAACGGAGTTTCCCCCCAAATCTCAGCGTTCTTCTGGAAATTATCAAGCGCCTCTCCTCCTTGTTGTTCAGATTGTGGACGTCCCGCAGGTGGCGTGACAAATATGAAAACTCTTCCAAACATTCAGGACACTTCCTCTTGCTCCTCATAGTTGTCTAATTCCTGAAATTAAACATAAGAAGAAGTCCAATTAGAAAACTGTTGCCTCCTAGAGACCCACAAGTAACATTCCAGGAATTATACCAACCGCAAGCAATTCTAAACATTCCAGGAATTGCACCACATAAGGCTAACGCTATGCAAACAGGCATGAACTTGAGAGTCCAGGCCGGCTACAGTGAACTGTTGCCTCCTAGAGACCCACAAGTAACATTCCAGGAATTATACCAACCGCAAGCAATTCTAAACATTCCAGGAATTGCACCACATAAGGCTAACGCTATGCAAACAGGCATGAACTTGAGAGTCCAGGCCGGCTACAGTGAACTGTTGCCTCCTAGAGACCCACAAGTAACATTCCAGGAATTATACCAACCGCAAGCAATTCTAAACATTCCAGGAATTGCACCACATAAGGCTAACGCTATGCAAACAGGCATGAACTTGAGAGTCCAGGCCGGCTACAGTGAACTGTTGCCTCCTAGAGACCCACAAGTAACATTCCAGGAATTATACCAACCGCAAGCAATTCTAAACATTCCAGGAATTGCACCACATAAGGCTAACGCTATGCAAACAGGCATGAACTTGAGAGTCCAGGCCGGCTACAGTGAACTGTTGCCTCCTAGAGACCCACGCGTAGACCCAAGCTATGCTAACCATTCCAGGAACTCTACCGCATTAGGACTCCACCCCATTTAAACGCCTATGCTATTCCCACCAACCGGAGCGGGTAGCCTCTGGTGCCAACGCCACCGTGAGACTACCAAGCTTCTACTCCCATTGGCTCCTATGCTAAACTCAGGAAGCAGCAAGGAAGCAGAAAGAAGCAAAAGTAATACTCACCAATCGCCATAAACACTCCTCATTGTAACCAATGCAAGCCTGCATCAAGCCACTGTTTGACGTAAACTACACCTTAAGGGTGGACGAACGAAATTTCAAAACGAGTACCGAGGTTGCTCAATATGTCAATTTCATAGAGGAGAACGAGCTCTTCTCAATGCAAAAAACCCCAAGTCTCTAACTATTACGGTTCCCGAGTTATAAGCGTTTTTGTGTTCTCAATTTTTAATTTATTCCCATATTGCTTTCGTTTTTGACTTCCGCCTTCGATCCGATGATTCAGGACTACCGAGGTTGCTCAATATGTCGATTTAATAGAGGAAAACGAGCTCTTTTCATTGCAAAAAACCCCAAGTCTCTAGCTGTCACGGTTCTTGAGATATAACCGTTTTTGTGTTATCAATTTTAATGGATTTTATGAATGGCTAATTGGGGATTTTGGAGGAGCCTGGCCCCGCCCCTTTCTTGCAAAACTCACACACCCTAGGTGAAGATGTTGGTTTGAGTTTATAGCCCTCAGGCCTCGCCATTGGAAACCAGCATTCTCTGTGTCCTCACACTCTGCTAGGCAGGATTCTGTTAAGAGTCCCCCAAAGCGAGGACCGTACAACGGACTAGCTCACCTGGCTAGATCCCCTGACTAATTCCAGGAATTATCCCCAGTTGTCAACATGAGGCACACCTCCACTTACCTTACCCGACTGATGCTTCCCCTTCAAGGCTTTGCTCACCTAGCTAGCTCCCCTGACTAATTCCAGGAATTATCCCCAGTTGTCAACATGAGACACACCTCCACTTACCTTACCCGACTGATGCTTCCCCTTCAAGGCTTTGCTCACCTAGCTAGCTCCCCTGACTAATTCCAGGAATTATCCCCAGTTGTCAACATGAGACACACCTCCACTTACCTTACCCGACTGATGCTTCCCCTTCAAGGCTTTGCTCACCTAGCTAGCTCCCCTGACTAATTCCAGGAATTATCCCCAGTTGTCAATATGAGGCACACCTCCACTTACCTTACCCAACTGATGCTTCCCCTTCAAGGCTTTGCTCACCTAGCTAGCTCCCCTGACTAATTCCAGGAATTATCCCCAGTTGTCAACATGAGGCACACCTCCACTTACCTTACCCAACTGATGCTTCCCCTTCAAGGCTTTGTTCCTGGATCATTCAGCCTGGGGATCCACCACATATTTCCAACAGAGGAACATCAAATTCCAGGAACTATGCCTGGTTCTCAGTCTTAGAAAAATCTCCAATTAACTTACCCAACCAAGGCACACCTAATGAGGCTTCATGCCTGGGGCAGTCTTGTCTTCCACTACCCATAATTTCAAAAAAGCAACATCAACTTCCTGGAATTAGCTGTCAGTAACAGGCTTAATCACCCACCCACTGATCTTACAATACCCGACTTAAGCACACCATCTGAGGCTTCATGTCTGGAGCACACTGGCATGGGGCTCCATGAGAAGTATATAATTTCAAAAAAAGCAACATCAACTTCCTGGAATTAGCTGATAGTACCAGGCTTACACTACCCGACTGAAGCACACCATCTGAGGCTTCATGTCTGGAGCACACAGGCCTCCATGACTTTGGTAGAAAAATATAATTTCAAAAAAAGCAACATCAATTCCTGGAATTAGCTGATAGTACCAGGCTTACACTACCCGACTGAAGCACACCATCTGAGGCTTCATGTCTGGAGCACACAGGCATAGGGCCCCATGACTTTGGTAGAAGTATATAATTTCAAAAAAGTAACCTCACTTCCTGGAATTAGCTGATAGTACCAGGCTTAATCACCCACACATGAGCTTACACTACCCGACTGAAGCACACCATCTGAGGCTTCATGTCTGGAGCACACAGGCATGGGGCTCCATGACTCTGGTAGAAGTATATAATTTCAAAAAAGCAACATCAATTCCTGGAATTAGCTGATACACTGAGCTTACACTACCCGACTGAAGCACACCATCTGAGGCTTCATGTCTGGAGCACACAGGCCTCCATGACTTTGGTAGAAAAATATAATTTCAAAAAAAGCAACATCAATTCCTGGAATTAGCTGATAGTACCAGGCTTACACTACCCGACTGAAGCACACCATCTGAGGCTTCATGTCTGGAGCACACAGTCCTCCATGACTTTGGTAGAAAAATATAATTTCAAAAAAAGCAACATCAATTCCTGGAATTAGCTGATAGTACCAGGCTTACACTACCCGACTGAAGCACACCATCTGAGGCTTCATGTCTGGAGCACACAGGCCTCCATGACTTTGGTAGAAAAATATAATTTCAAAAAAAGCAACATCAATTCCTGGAATTAGCTGATAGTACCAGGCTTAAGCACCCACCCACTGAGCTTACCCTCCCGACTGAAACACACCCTCTGAGGCTTCATGTCTTAAGCACGCAGCCTAGGGGCTCCATGCCTATGGTATACCTAGGGCACATTCCAGGAATTAGGCCTAGGTATACCATAGGCATGGAGCCCCCAGGCTGCGTGCTGCAGTTATGAAGCCTTGGAAGGCATGCATCAGTCGGGTAAGGTAAGCTCATGGGAGGGGTGCTTAAGCCTGGTGCTGTCGTCTAATTCCTGGAAGGTGATGTCTCTTTGTTGGAAATATTGGAAGGGACCCTCCACTGAATGTCTGCGGGGGAATGAGCACCTAAAGTCAGGGAGTTGACATCCAGGAATGTGCACTTCCACATTCCATCTTACTGACTTAGTTTCAGACAGGCACTCTCTCTACCACATGTCTGCGGGAAATAAGCACTCACTGTGGGGGAGTTGATATTCTGGATATGCACTTCCATATTCCAGCTTGTTGACTTAGTGTCCAGACAGGCACTCTCTCTACCTCAGGTCTGCGGGAAATGAGCACTCACTGTGGGGGAGTTGATATTCTGGATGTGCACTTCCATATTCCAACTTGTTGACTTAGTGTCCAGACAGGCACTCTCTCTACCTCCTGTCTGCGGGAAATGAGCACTCACTGTGGGGGAGTTGATATTCTGGATGTGCACTTCCACATTCCAACTTGTTGACTTAGTTTCCAGACAGGCACTATCTCTACCTCCTGTCTGCGGGAAATGAGCACTCACTGTGGGGGAGTTGATATTCTGGATGTGCACTTCCATATTCCAACTTGTTGACTTAGTGTCCAGACAGGCACTCTCTCTACCTCCTGTCTGCGGGAAATGAGCACTCACTGTGGGGGAGTTGATATTCTGGATGTGCACTTCCACATTCCAACTTGTTGACTTAGTTTCCAGACAGGCACTATCTCTACCTCCTGTCTGCGGGAAATGAGCACTCACTGTGGGGGAGTTGATATTCTGGATATGCACTTCCATATTCCAACTTGTTGACTTAGTGTCCAGACAGGCACTCTCTCTACCTCAGGTCTGCGGGAAATGAGCACTCACTGTGGGGGAGTTGATATTCTGGATGTGCACTTCCATATTCCAACTTGTTGACTTAGTGTCCAGACAGGCACTCTCTCTACCTCCTGTCTGCGGGAAATGAGCACTCACTGTGGGGGAGTTGATATTCTGGATGTGCACTTCCATATTCCAACTTGTTGACTTAGTTTCCAGACAGGCACTATCTCTACCTCCTGTCTGCGGGAAATGAGCACTCACTGTGGGGGAGTTGATATTCTGGATATGCACTTCCATATTCCAGCTTGTTGACTTAGTGTCCAGACAGGCACTCTCTCTACCTCAGGTCTGCGGGAAATGAGCACTCACTGTGGGGGAGTTGATATTCTGGATGTGCACTTCCATATTCCAACTTGTTGACTTAGTGTCCAGACAGGCACTCTCTCTACCTCCTGTCTGCGGGAAATGAGCACTCACTGTGGGGGAGTTGATATTCTGGATGTGCACTTCCACATTCCAACTTGTTGACTTAGTTTCCAGACAGGCACTATCTCTACCTCCTGTCTGCGGGAAATGAGCACTCACTGTGGGGGAGTTGATATTCTGGATGTGCACTTCCATATTCCAACTTGTTGACTTAGTGTCCAGACAGGCACTCTCTCTACCTCCTGTCTGCGGGAAATGAGCACTCACTGTGGGGGAGTTGATATTCTGGATGTGCACTTCCACATTCCAACTTGTTGACTTAGTTTCCAGACAGGCACTATCTCTACCTCCTGTCTGCGGGAAATGAGCACTCACTGTGGGGGAGTTGATATTCTGGATATGCACTTCCATATTCCAACTTGTTGACTTAGTGTCCAGACAGGCACTCTCTCTACCTCAGGTCTGCGGGAAATGAGCACTCACTGTGGGGGAGTTGATATTCTGGATGTGCACTTCCATATTCCAACTTGTTGACTTAGTGTCCAGACAGGCACTCTCTCTACCTCCTGTCTGCGGGAAATGAGCACTCACTGTGGGGGAGTTGATATTCTGGATGTGCACTTCCATATTCCAACTTGTTGACTTAGTTTCCAGACAGGCACTATCTCTACCTCCTGTCTGCGGGAAATGAGCACTCACTGTGGGGGAGTTGATATTCTGGATATGCACTTCCATATTCCAGCTTGTTGACTTAGTGTCCAGACAGGCACTCTCTCTACCTCAGGTCTGCGGGAAATGAGCACTCACTGTGGGGGAGTTGATATTCTGGATGTGCACTTCCACATTCCAACTTGTTGACTTAGTTTCCAGACAGGCACTATCTCTACCTCCTGTCTGCGGGAAATGAGCACTCACTGTGGGGGAGTTGATATTCTGGATATGCACTTCCATATTCCAACTTGTTGACTTAGTGTCCAGACAGGCACTCTCTCTACCTCAGGTCTGCGGGAAATGAGCACTCACTGTGGGGGAGTTGATATTCTGGATGTGCACTTCCATATTCCAACTTGTTGACTTAGTGTCCAGACAGGCACTCTCTCTACCTCCTGTCTGCGGGAAATGAGCACTCACTGTGGGGGAGTTGATATTCTGGATGTGCACTTCCATATTCCAACTTGTTGACTTAGTTTCCAGACAGGCACTATCTCTACCTCCTGTCTGCGGGAAATGAGCACTCACTGTGGGGGAGTTGATATTCTGGATATGCACTTCCATATTCCAGCTTGTTGACTTAGTGTCCAGACAGGCACTCTCTCTACCTCAGGTCTGCGGGAAATGAGCACTCACTGTGGGGGAGTTGATATTCTGGATGTGCACTTCCATATTCCAACTTGTTGACTTAGTGTCCAGACAGGCACTCTCTCTACCTCCTGTCTGCGGGAAATGAGCACTCACTGTGGGGGAGTTGATATTCTGGATGTGCACTTCCACATTCCAACTTGTTGACTTAGTTTCCAGACAGGCACTATCTCTACCTCCTGTCTGCGGGAAATGAGCACTCACTGTGGGGGAGTTGATATTCTGGATGTGCACTTCCATATTCCAACTTGTTGACTTAGTGTCCAGACAGGCACTCTCTCTACCTCCTGTCTGCGGGAAATGAGCACTCACTGTGGGGGAGTTGATATTCTGGATGTGCACTTCCACATTCCAACTTGTTGACTTAGTTTCCAGACAGGCACTATCTCTACCTCCTGTCTGCGGGAAATGAGCACTCACTGTGGGGGAGTTGATATTCTGGATATGCACTTCCATATTCCAACTTGTTGACTTAGTGTCCAGACAGGCACTCTCTCTACCTCAGGTCTGCGGGAAATGAGCACTCACTGTGGGGGAGTTGATATTCTGGATGTGCACTTCCATATTCCAACTTGTTGACTTAGTGTCCAGACAGGCACTCTCTCTACCTCCTGTCTGCGGGAAATGAGCACTCACTGTGGGGGAGTTGATATTCTGGATGTGCACTTCCATATTCCAACTTGTTGACTTAGTTTCCAGACAGGCACTATCTCTACCTCCTGTCTGCGGGAAATGAGCACTCACTGTGGGGGAGTTGATATTCTGGATATGCACTTCCATATTCCAGCTTGTTGACTTAGTGTCCAGACAGGCACTCTCTCTACCTCAGGTCTGCGGGAAATGAGCACTCACTGTGGGGGAGTTGATATTCTGGATGTGCACTTCCATATTCCAACTTGTTGACTTAGTGTCCAGACAGGCACTCTCTCTACCTCCTGTCTGCGGGAAATGAGCACTCACTGTGGGGGAGTTGATATTCTGGATGTGCACTTCCACATTCCAACTTGTTGACTTAGTTTCCAGACAGGCACTATCTCTACCTCCTGTCTGCGGGAAATGAGCACTCACTGTGGGGGAGTTGATATTCTGGATGTGCACTTCCATATTCCAACTTGTTGACTTAGTGTCCAGACAGGCACTCTCTCTACCTCCTGTCTGCGGGAAATGAGCACTCACTGTGGGGGAGTTGATATTCTGGATGTGCACTTCCACATTCCAACTTGTTGACTTAGTTTCCAGACAGGCACTATCTCTACCTCCTGTCTGCGGGAAATGAGCACTCACTGTGGGGGAGTTGATATTCTGGATATGCACTTCCATATTCCAACTTGTTGACTTAGTGTCCAGACAGGCACTCTCTCTACCTCAGGTCTGCGGGAAATGAGCACTCACTGTGGGGGAGTTGATATTCTGGATGTGCACTTCCATATTCCAACTTGTTGACTTAGTGTCCAGACAGGCACTCTCTCTACCTCCTGTCTGCGGGAAATGAGCACTCACTGTGGGGGAGTTGATATTCTGGATGTGCACTTCCATATTCCAACTTGTTGACTTAGTTTCCAGACAGGCACTATCTCTACCTCCTGTCTGCGGGAAATGAGCACTCACTGTGGGGGAGTTGATATTCTGGATATGCACTTCCACATTCCAACTTGTTGACTTAGTTCCAGACAGGCACTCTCTCTACCTCCTGTCTGCGGGAAATGAGCACTCACTGTGGGGGAGTTGATATTCTGGATATGCACTTCCATATTCCAACTTGTTGACTTAGTGTCCAGACAGGCACTCTCTCTACCTCAGGTCTGCGGGAAATGAGCACTCACTGTGGGGGAGTTGATATTCTGGATGTGCACTTCCATATTCCAACTTGTTGACTTAGTGTCCAGACAGGCACTCTCTCTACCTCCTGTCTGCGGGAAATGAGCACTCACTGTGGGGGAGTTGATATTCTGGATGTGCACTTCCATATTCCAACTTGTTGACTTAGTTTCCAGACAGGCACTATCTCTACCTCCTGTCTGCGGGAAATGAGCACTCACTGTGGGGGAGTTGATATTCTGGATATGCACTTCCATATTCCAGCTTGTTGACTTAGTGTCCAGACAGGCACTCTCTCTACCTCAGGTCTGCGGGAAATGAGCACTCACTGTGGGGGAGTTGATATTCTGGATGTGCACTTCCATATTCCAACTTGTTGACTTAGTGTCCAGACAGGCACTCTCTCTACCTCAGGTCTGCGGGAAATGAGCACTCACTGTGGGGGAGTTGATATTCTGGATGTGCACTTCCATATTCCAACTTGTTGACTTAGTGTCCAGACAGGCACTCTCTCTACCTCCTGTCTGCGGGAAATGAGCACTCACTGTGGGGGAGTTGATATTCTGGATGTGCACTTCCATATTCCAACTTGTTGACTTAGTTTCCAGACAGGCACTATCTCTACCTCCTGTCTGCGGGAAATGAGCACTCACTGTGGGGGAGTTGATATTCTGGATATGCACTTCCATATTCCAGCTTGTTGACTTAGTGTCCAGACAGGCACTCTCTCTACCTCAGGTCTGCGGGAAATGAGCACTCACTGTGGGGGAGTTGATATTCTGGATGTGCACTTCCATATTCCAACTTGTTGACTTAGTGTCCAGACAGGCACTCTCTCTACCTCCTGTCTGCGGGAAATGAGCACTCACTGTGGGGGAGTTGATATTCTGGATGTGCACTTCCACATTCCAACTTGTTGACTTAGTTTCCAGACAGGCACTATCTCTACCTCCTGTCTGCGGGAAATGAGCACTCACTGTGGGGGAGTTGATATTCTGGATGTGCACTTCCATATTCCAACTTGTTGACTTAGTTTCCAGACAGGCACTATCTCTACCTCCTGTCTGCGGGAAATGAGCACTCACTGTGGGGGAGTTGATATTCTGGATATGCACTTCCATATTCCAGCTTGTTGACTTAGTGTCCAGACAGGCACTCTCTCTACCTCAGGTCTGCGGGAAATGAGCACTCACTGTGGGGGAGTTGATATTCTGGATGTGCACTTCCATATTCCAACTTGTTGACTTAGTGTCCAGACAGGCACTCTCTCTACCTCCTGTCTGCGGGAAATGAGCACTCACTGTGGGGGAGTTGATATTCTGGATGTGCACTTCCACATTCCAACTTGTTGACTTAGTTTCCAGACAGGCACTATCTCTACCTCCTGTCTGCGGGAAATGAGCACTCACTGTGGGGGAGTTGATATTCTGGATGTGCACTTCCATATTCCAACTTGTTGACTTAGTGTCCAGACAGGCACTCTCTCTACCTCCTGTCTGCGGGAAATGAGCACTCACTGTGGGGGAGTTGATATTCTGGATGTGCACTTCCACATTCCAACTTGTTGACTTAGTTTCCAGACAGGCACTATCTCTACCTCCTGTCTGCGGGAAATGAGCACTCACTGTGGGGGAGTTGATATTCTGGATATGCACTTCCATATTCCAACTTGTTGACTTAGTGTCCAGACAGGCACTCTCTCTACCTCAGGTCTGCGGGAAATGAGCACTCACTGTGGGGGAGTTGATATTCTGGATGTGCACTTCCATATTCCAACTTGTTGACTTAGTGTCCAGACAGGCACTCTCTCTACCTCCTGTCTGCGGGAAATGAGCACTCACTGTGGGGGAGTTGATATTCTGGATGTGCACTTCCATATTCCAACTTGTTGACTTAGTTTCCAGACAGGCACTATCTCTACCTCCTGTCTGCGGGAAATGAGCACTCACTGTGGGGGAGTTGATATTCTGGATATGCACTTCCATATTCCAGCTTGTTGACTTAGTGTCCAGACAGGCACTCTCTCTACCTCAGGTCTGCGGGAAATGAGCACTCACTGTGGGGGAGTTGATATTCTGGATGTGCACTTCCATATTCCAACTTGTTGACTTAGTGTCCAGACAGGCACTCTCTCTACCTCCTGTCTGCGGGAAATGAGCACTCACTGTGGGGGAGTTGATATTCTGGATGTGCACTTCCACATTCCAACTTGTTGACTTAGTTTCCAGACAGGCACTATCTCTACCTCCTGTCTGCGGGAAATGAGCACTCACTGTGGGGGAGTTGATATTCTGGATGTGCACTTCCATATTCCAACTTGTTGACTTAGTGTCCAGACAGGCACTCTCTCTACCTCCTGTCTGCGGGAAATGAGCACTCACTGTGGGGGAGTTGATATTCTGGATGTGCACTTCCACATTCCAACTTGTTGACTTAGTTTCCAGACAGGCACTATCTCTACCTCCTGTCTGCGGGAAATGAGCACTCACTGTGGGGGAGTTGATATTCTGGATATGCACTTCCATATTCCAACTTGTTGACTTAGTGTCCAGACAGGCACTCTCTCTACCTCAGGTCTGCGGGAAATGAGCACTCACTGTGGGGGAGTTGATATTCTGGATGTGCACTTCCATATTCCAACTTGTTGACTTAGTGTCCAGACAGGCACTCTCTCTACCTCCTGTCTGCGGGAAATGAGCACTCACTGTGGGGGAGTTGATATTCTGGATGTGCACTTCCATATTCCAACTTGTTGACTTAGTTTCCAGACAGGCACTATCTCTACCTCCTGTCTGCGGGAAATGAGCACTCACTGTGGGGGAGTTGATATTCTGGATATGCACTTCCACATTCCAACTTGTTGACTTAGTTCCAGACAGGCACTCTCTCTACCTCCTGTCTGCGGGAAATGAGCACTCACTGTGGGGGAGTTGATATTCTGGATGTGCACTTCCACATTCCAACTTGTTGACTTAGTTTCCAGACAGGCACTATCTCTACCTCCTGTCTGCGGGAAATGAGCACTCACTGTGGGGGAGTTGATATTCTGGATATGCACTTCCATATTCCAACTTGTTGACTTAGTGTCCAGACAGGCACTCTCTCTACCTCAGGTCTGCGGGAAATGAGCACTCACTGTGGGGGAGTTGATATTCTGGATGTGCACTTCCATATTCCAACTTGTTGACTTAGTGTCCAGACAGGCACTCTCTCTACCTCCTGTCTGCGGGAAATGAGCACTCACTGTGGGGGAGTTGATATTCTGGATGTGCACTTCCATATTCCAACTTGTTGACTTAGTTTCCAGACAGGCACTATCTCTACCTCCTGTCTGCGGGAAATGAGCACTCACTGTGGGGGAGTTGATATTCTGGATATGCACTTCCACATTCCAACTTGTTGACTTAGTTCCAGACAGGCACTCTCTCTATCACATGTCTGCGGGAAATGAGCTCTCATAGTCGGGGAGTTGACATCCAGGAATGTGCACTTCCACATTCCAACTTGTTGACTTAGTTCCAGACAGGCACTCTCTCTTTCACATGTCTGCGGGAAATGAGCACTCACTGTGGGGGAGTTGACATCCAGGAATGTGCACTTCCACATTCCATCTTACTGACTTAGTTCCAGACAGATCCACCACAAATTTCCAACAAAGCAAACATCAACTTCCAGGAATTTGACATGCAATGATGCCACCTTGTGGCGGTTACTGGTTTTTCAACTTATTTTCAAAGCTTTAAAAAAAATACTAAATATGATTTTTTTTAAAAAACCCTTAAAGTTCTGAGCACTACACATGCCAAAGATTATGTCAATTTTTTTTTGTTTAATTTCATCCATAAAAAGTTCACTTTCTGGAAATTCCAACATTTCTACATTAGAAATTAGGAGGGTGAGGTCACATTTGCTAACCTTTGGAAGAGAAGCACAATGTTGGAAATTTTCCAGAAAAGCCACCGTTTTTTCCCGGTATTAGTAAACGGATTCCATAAATGCAACATGATGCGCATAACCCTAACCCTAATCAGTGGCAATTAACTAATGGTGTGGCCTATAAATGTTTGGCTGAAACATGGAAGCTTTCTTGATCCAAGTGTCTGCCATGAAGGTGAGAGTATGTCACTGAGAGATCCATGTTTATTACAAGTGTGTGTGTGTGTGTGTGTGTGTGCCCAGGTGCTTTTAACACTGACCGCTTTTCACATCTCACAGGAGGCTAGAAAATACAGACACAGACTGCAGACGTCAGAAGCTCCCGGGACATCGTCGGACGAGGAAGGTACAACCCCCCTGAGGTTCGGGGGGAAGCTTCGCTGCCCCCTGGCGGGATGCGCCAGCCGTCACAAGCTGCTTGTCCGTCTGGACAAACACCTGGTGAGCGTGCACGGGAAAGCTGGGACTCGGCTCTCTGGGCTCATGCAGCGTGCCAAAAAGGCGGCGATAGACGAACGGGCGCAGGCCGAACACGCAGACATAGCGAGCGAAGTTGCCTCTCTGAGAGAAACCTTGAATGTGCTGAGTCAAAGTGTGGACAGCTTGTGCAAGAAGGTGTGTGACCAAGCGCCTCACAATGCCCCTCTTCAGGCCAGCCCGGCCCGCTCTCTCATGCCAAGGTCACCGAGTCTGGCGGGTTCGGGGTCTCGTTTGGCACCCGCCCGCGCGCCCAGCCTCGGCGCGCAGTCTCCCCAAAGACCGCCATCCGCCGCCGGGTCACAGAGGGCCAGGGACACAGACAATGATCACCCAGACCCGGCCCACACCTCCGACACCCCAAGACTGAACAACATCATTCGCCTCTTCGAAGACTCCCAGTTCGGCCCAGAAATGAACTCCAAAGCGGTCCAGAATCTTCGCCAGAGATCGGCTTATGTCAGAAAGTTTCTGCTGCACATGGCGGGCGGACAGGGTGATATTGACCGCACTCTGGTGTTCCTGAGCGACGAGGCCAAGTTGAACGTGTACTTGAAAAATCTTAACAGCAGGCTCAAACCCACCAGCCAACGGCACGTGCTGATGGACGTGGAGGCCTTTTTGAGATTCGCCACCAACAGCACGCTGCCCAAAGTCAGACTCTCATCCAAGGTCATCGCTCACGTGTTGCAGCGCATCGCTGTGTGGAAGAGGGCACTTAGGGCCAAAGTAGTGCTCCAGCGAATGGATCACAAGAGAAAAAAGTACGACAGGCTTATACCAAGCCAGGACCTGTTGGACTTTGCCCGCCTGTCGGAAGCAGACCTCCCGCAAGCACTCTATGACTTGACTACCTGCTCCAGCAGCTCCACGGCTGTGTCCAGAGTCGCCGGGCTTCTGACCGCGGTCATGGTCTCAACCACCGGGCACCGCAAGTGCGTATTCGTGGGCATGACGTTGGATGACGTTCAGCACGCCGAGGCCTACAGAGACACATTCAGCATCAGGGTGAGCGGCCACAAGACCGTAGCTTCGTGCGGCCCTGCCATGGTCACGGTCTCCGGCGCCCTCATGGATCACATAACAGACTACGCCGCTCTTAGGCCGAGGCTGCCTGGGTACGATCGCCACCCCAACACTCTTTTTTTCACCAGGACCGGGAAAGAAATGCAAAAAATAGGCGTCCACGTTCGGGCCCTCTGGAAAGGTTTCGGTCTGAAAGGAGCGCCCAGTCTGGGTGATATAAGGACAGCCATATCCACTTATGCAGACAGAACACTGTGCACCGAGGACAGAAAGGCTGTTAACAAAGGCATGTGTCATGACTCAAACACCGCCACAAAGTTCTATGTTGTGGGGGGAGAAGCCAGCGTCGAAGAAGCACGGAAAATCAGACAGAACATATTAAAGTCATTGAGTCTTTCTGCCGGAGATGAGGTGAGGGCTGCTGTTATGGGTGATGATGATGATGATGATGTTGGTGGTAGTGGTGACCATGGTGGGGCCCAAAGCAGCCAAGATTTGGGGACAGACAGTGACTATTTTCCTTCTCAGCAAAGCTCAGCAGAATCTGCATTCAGCACAGGGACTGATCAATCCGACAGTGTATCCGACTTTGAGTGACTTTGAAAAGGGTGAAAATGGGTAAAAT
>NW_027468848.1:42500-217500 GCF_046254945.1 Alosa pseudoharengus
GGTATACCTGCCTACCCAGGGTGAACCTGCCTACCCAGGGTGAACCTGCTTACTCCTGTGTCCCGCAGGGGGCGACATTTCCCGCTTTTTTTCCATTTTCATCAGTTTTATTCTATCTTTTTTTACATTTTGCCCATTTTTACACATTTTCAGCCCAGCTTCCATGCACCTCTATAGGCATGATTTTTACACATTTTGGCCATTTTTGGACACTTTTCTGGGCAGCCTTTTCATCCATTTTGGGGCTTTTTGGGGGGTTTTGGCCTGTTTCTGGCCCTGATGGAGACACAGAGAGGAGGTTTTTTTCAACATTGGGAGCCTTTTTACACATTTTGCCCATTTTTCCCCCCAGCTTGGAGGCACTTTCCTGGGCAGGAATTTTAACCACTTTGGCCAGTTTTGACCTCTCTCTGGCCAGCCCCCCCACACTTTTTGACCACATTCTCCTGCGGGGGCCTTGTTTTTTCTACGGGGGCTACTATTCCCAGCCGTTTTTGGGGTCGCCACGGCGAAGGGGGGGGGACTTTTTTGGGCATTTTTTGCATATTTTGGCCTCTTCTATGGCCCCCAGCTACTCACCTGTTGCACCCAGACAGGCAGGGAGCCTAGTGGGCATTGACTTTCACCTCTGTGTGGGTTCACTACTTGCCTTTTGCCACCAGGTGGCGGCGAGAGCTCAACTCCAATCTCAGGCTTTTTTAAACAGCTATTTTAACAGTTTTTGCCCTTTTTGACCCCCTGTCAGTATTTTTTCGACCCCAACCTCCAGTGGCCTCTCCGGGCATGAATTTCAGACAGTTTGACCATTTTTAGCCTCTTGTGTTTGCAGCTATTTGCTCCATTTTCACCGTTTTCAGCTTCCAGAGGGCTTTTTTTTTAAATTGGCTACCTGGAATTCAGAGGCTTGCCCTGCAGGGCAGGGAGAGGCCTGGGGATGAGTGCTTGTGCTCAGACGGGCTCAACTTGGGCCTAGGAGTAGGGAGAGACACACAGGGATGTGCTAGACCCCCCCCAGCACGCACAGCCACACACACGCACACGCGCGCGCGCAGGAGATAGAGAGGGAAGAGGAACGGCACATGTGCCGTCGGGGACCCAGGGGGACCAGAGTCAAGCTCAGAGTCAAGCTCGACAGCTTTTATGGTAAAAATGGCCCCCCCCCACAATTTTTACATCGTTTTTCTCGTCATGTTCAGCACATGTTCAAGCCCATCTTACAGAGGCCTTTCTGGGCAGGAATTTGAACCTTTTGTGGCTTATTTGTTTTAAATACAAGCATGTGATAATGCAGTGGGATGCCTACTCCACACCTCAGGGATGCAGTGTTTGAGCTGGCATTTCCGGAAACATCCTGGTGTGTAGGTGTTCGCTCCTAACCCTAACCCAAGGAATGTTTTGACCAATATACCACAATTCCAATCCTTGTTGCCTGCACCTTCCTCCTAATACTAAACCTAACCCTCTTCCTAACCCCAACCCTGACCCACCCCATCTCCTGCCCCTTATTGGCACCTACTCACACGGCATACAACACCTTCATCACACACTGAAACAACACTATACTGAATTCCAAACAACACACCCCACCTTCCAACACCACACACTCATCTCTGCATATAGACGCAATAAAAACCTCAAAGATCTCATACGCACCACCTTCACCCGTCACTTACAACCCCCACCCCCTAAAGAAAACGTACACTTCACTCCTCACCTTTTTATCACCAATATCCATAGTCACTGTTCTGCACCCACCAATCCATTAAACTTAGACACTCCCAATTTAGTATATGTCATCACCTGCACTCACTGCCACATGTTGTACATCGGGGAAACTGGACATACACTACGCATACGCCTCAAACAACATCTGCACAACATACACAAAAATACACGCAACACTTACCTCGTCACACACTTCCAGACGCACAACATCACACATTTGAGGGTCTGTGGCCTTGAAGGGAACCCAGGCTGGACTGTTTTACAGAGGAAAAGAGCAGAGAGATTGTGGATTTTAAAACTTCAAACATTACACCCAACAGGTTTTAATGAAAAATTAAATTGAAATTTTTAAACCACTCTGTGTCTGTTTTACAGCTCCTCTCTTTATCCTTTTAACTTATTTATTTTATTTTATTTTACTTTATTTTATTTGACTTTTAGATGGGATTAGTGGGGCGGGGACAACTGGCCAGTGCATAATGGTCCAAACAACCACTCACCAAAGAAAATTTTAATTCTAATTTTCTAAACCCAACCCCTCATCCTAACCCTTTATTTTTTAATTATTTATTTAATTTTCTTTTTTCCCTTTTTTTTCTCCCCCGTTTCTAATTTACATAATTTCTTCATTAAATACTTCTTTATATATATATATTATTTTATTTATACAGTTGCCTTTTTCCTACCCTTATTCCCCTCCTTGTTGGTGTGTTTGGATCCAATCGGCCAGTGCACTCACAGTCATCCACTCCACCAAAGATCATGTTCCCCTAACCTAACCCTAAATTTATAAAGTTAAATGTTAGAGAAGTGAATGTTGCTGGCTCCATAGTAGCCTAGTCACGAAGACCATGCCAGGCTGAACGAGACCGTAACCGAGGGTGAGTCTAATGTCATCAGCAAGTCTAGGTCTAGGTTCTCAGCAAGTTAGTTATTAACCAAGCCGTATTGGTAGATCGTAGATTGTGTTCATGGCAATTCACACATTATTGATGGGGAAGTAGCCTACATCAAATAGGCTACAAATACACGTTATCTGGGTAGTTATAAAATTAAATGTTAGAGAAGTTAATGTTGCTGGCTTCGTTTGTCACAAAGAGACCACGCAGGCTACTTACTGAACGAGACCGTAACCGAGGTATAGGCTATGAGTCTATGTAATCAAAACGGTTGTCTAGGTTCGTGGCAAGTTATTAACCATGCCTTGTTTTTAATGCATTGTAGATTATTGTGTTCATGGCCATTCACATATCGATGGGGAAGTTCATCACATAGCCTACAAATACACATCATGTTATCTATTTAGTTATAAAGTTAAATGTGGGTGTTGTTGGCTTCATAGTAGGTTCACGAAGTGACCGCGCGCCAGGCTACTGAACGAGGCCGTAACCGAGGGTGAGTTTAATCAAAAGAGTGTTATCGCAAGTTTGAGTTATCAACCGATCGCAGAAACCTATTTATTTCTCGAGCATATTAAGTGATTGTGTAGCCTACGTAGAAATTCATAGGCTACATTAGCGATGGATTTAAAATACAAATACAAATAAACGTCATGTTATCTTGGTAGTTATGTTAAATTAAATGTTTGTTGGTAAGTTAGCGGTCACGATAGGAGACTGCACCAGGTTACTGCACGAGACTGTAACCGTGCTAATGCATGAGTAATCACACGGGTGTCTAGGTTCTCGGTAAGGTAAGTTATCAACTGATCCCACAAGCCTTTGTTTCGTGCATCTTAAAATTGTTCATGGAAATTCATAGGCTAAATTACAAAGGGGGAAATATTATATGACATAGGCTATGTTATCTTGGTAGTTAAGTCAAATGTTAGAAGTGAATAGGCTATTGGGAGGTAGGCTCACAAGGAGACCGCGCACAGCTGACAACTGAACAAAGACCGAATGTAACCGTGGCCAGTGCTTGAGTATAGTGTCGGTCAATCAGCTAATTTCAGAGATATGGAGAGCAGGACATTTGCAGCTTGAGGCTACATGTCTTGGAGCGACTATGGCAGGGGAAGTAAAGTGCGATATATACCCCCCCCGGGCGCGCAAAATGGTGACCGAATCTATTAACAAGGTAGGCTAACCAATGACCGTCCGGTTGAACCGACTTGCGTAAAAGAGTATACGCAACTCATACCCATAACTATTGCAGATGCTGAGCTCCCATGCTTTGAATTTTTGGATCGTGTGGGGATGTTTTGTAACTCGGCTACTGTTAGGTAAATCAATTTGTGTTTGGTGGTGTGATTTTTGTGTCTGTTGTTGTGCAATTTGTGTTTTTCCTACAGGTGTGATGTTTATGTTTTCTGCAGGTGTACTGTGTTTTCTCTTTACAGGTGGCAGAAGGGTGATGACTGGGCTGAGCTCCAACTCCCTACTTCTCTCCCTAGGTTTTGTGACAGGGTCCCCACCTAGAGTGGGTTCCTGCATGCTGCGCACCCGTGGGGGTCTGGGAGGTAAAGTGGGTGTCGCCTGAAGAAGGGCCTGTGTCATCACTGGAGATGTGTCTATAAAATCCTCCTCATCAAGTGTGATCAAATCTAGGTCACCTCCCTGCACCTACTGGGTTGATGTTCCCCCTGATGAAGCCAAATCTCTCTTCATTGTGTTTCTTTCTGTCTGTGTTGCTGAGGCTGTCAATAAAGTGTTTTGTGGTGTTGTGTGTTTGTTAATTGTGGTGGTATTGTTACCTACTGAGGTGTCAGGTGAGTCCAGGGGCCTATTGCACAAAACTAGGATAAGGGATTAAGCCGGGATATCTTGGTTATCCTGGCTCAATTTATCCGTGATCCAGTTGCACAAAAGCGGGATAGGGGGCAGCAGGATATGTTATGGTATAAGTTACCATGGCGATTTATTCTGTGGAGCTAGCCTGCTCCAGACCAGGCTAAGTTCCAGGATCTATTTAATCTCATCCCTTATCTCAGTCAGCAGTCACCATAAATGGAAACCAATAGTTATTCCACTGCCCACTACACATTGTTATCACATATACCTAGACCCACTGTCATTATTTAAACGTTTGTGATCATTAAATAACTTTTACATACTCGCCATTCCCGACCTGTCATGCGACAATGTGACATCACGGGAGTGCCTAACCATTTCGCACGTGGTGGTCGCGGAACTAGTTGCAATATTCTCCTAAACAGAGGTGTTGCTGTTTGTTGCTGTTGTGAAAAGGCTATCGCTACCTACTTTACACCGTAGAAGAAGCAATGAAGCCGCTAGTTGCCATGGTAAATCAGTGAATCTGTGATCGGTGGCGGGGTCTATTTGAGGGAGCCGTGAGCGCGCACTTATCCAGGATAGGTTTCACCTGGCTTGATGAATCCGTGTCTGCTCATCCTGGCTTGGTCTTTGTGCAACCAATTAAGCCTGTACGCTCTTGTTTTGGATTCATTGAGCGCAGCTCAGTAACTTATCCCGGATGTCTTAATTCTGCTTTTGTGCAACGGACCCCAGGGGCCTGTACTACGAAGGGAGCTTAACCTACCCAGATGTAACCCAGGGTTACTTTGTTAAACCACGGTTGACAAAACCTGGTTATCTTAAGTGGTGTTAATCGGTACTACGACGCTGATTATGAAGTTGATTTGTTGAGCCAGGGTTAACCTAATTGGAGTTTGTGCGCGTTCACATAAAAAGGGGCGGGTTGCAGCGCAAGTCACCACTTTCAATGATGACGCGATCACCTTATTTTACGGATGAGGAATGCACAATTATTATGACAAGTTATGAGGAATTAAAACCCACTCTACGACAAAAATCAAATACGTCGGCAGTGAACAAAGCAAGGCTGTTGGCAACGTATTGCAGATCGGGTAGCCTAAATGCCTAAAAGTAAAGTTTTATTCCCACATGTTTTTCAAATATGTGTTACGGAGGATTAGTAGCTTGCGGAATGTCTGAAATGAGTTGAAATAATTAAATAGCCTATTTTGAGTTCATAGAAACTAAGGCCTACAGATGCAACCCAATTCAGAAGTGGGCATATAGATTACAGTAATAAGGATAATTTAATGTTTAAGTAGTCCCCATTGACTGATTTAGTGTATGCCTAATCCTGTGAACATTTCAGATGCAACACCATTGCCAAACACACATGGCAGCCGGTGAAAATGGAACACAAAAACATTATTCAGAATAGTAGGTTTATATAGTTATAGCTTGCATTAATATTTCTTAATTATGAAAACATGTAGGCCTAGCTTATAGCCTTCACTTGGCCTTTGAACACTACTGTAGGAGGAAAGGCACCAGAGTGTTTTACAGTAGCAGAAGAGTTGGCAATCGCAAATAATAGTTGAAGGCCGATTATGGAGGGGGTTGAGGGAGGCATTCGGTCGGATTCTGGTGCTGTGGAAATGTGTAGCCTTTATGTGCAGGGTACAGTAATATGACATTCAATTCAACAAGTTTGTTAAAATTGTGATTTTAATTTATTAGGCCTACTGTAGGCTATGTCCGATTTATTTTAGGCTATTCTTGCTCAGATGTTCAGCATACTGTAGGCCTATGTCCGATTTATTTTCGGACATACAGTATTCTTGCATCACCGATGGAATACATGAATGTCCACGTACGGGCATTGCTATGAGACGACTTCCTAGATCATCTGACAAAGATAACGAATTCCCTCGACTGACAATCTATATCTTCATAGAGAATATCGTCCGGGTAGGCTATATATATTTTCTGGCGGTCTCTAAAACCCCTCGCCCTGCGAAGAGAGTCCCTCAAGATTTGCGCTCCAATGTCGTATGGATCATCCAGGTACGCCGACATGTCTCGGGAGAAATTGTTAGTGGAGGGGTGGTACTTATAAAGGGTGTGGTTAACAGAAACCTCGGGATAACCAAGAACATAACCTGGTCGGAGCAGGTTTGAGATGCAGCGTAAATTGCCATGGCAGCATACCTCGGTTAAAACCTATCCACCTTTCGTAGTACGGGTTAAGTTACGCCACACGTGATCAAGTTACTCTTGAAGTTACCCAGATAAGCCAGTAACCCCGCTTCGTAGTACAGGCCCCTGGAGAGCAGCGAAATAGGTGGCAATGTATTCCTCTGCTCTTTCAACTGTTTCTCTCCGCAATTTCTTTCCCCGATTTCTACGGGCCCATTTCACTGCAACTTGGAATTCCTCTTGCCAATCCCTCATTCCTTTAGTGACTAATTTATCTAGTTCAGCGTCCAGTGTATCAGAATAGTGTTGTTTCAGGATCAATAAGTTGGTGTGTGCCCAGTTTCTTGCATTACCATTAATTAGCTCCATCGTTTGTGAGCTTGGTACTGCTGGCTTGATAATGTCGGTTAGATAGTCAACCAGGCGAGTGATGGTAGGTGGTTCCACTAGGACATCGTTTGGGGAGACATTCTGAAGATGGTGAAGCATCGTGATAACTTTGTACATAATGAGTACATTTTCTCCAAATTCAAGGTGAGTATTTTGTAGTGTGTTTGTCCTCTGTCGGTGTGATCTGTGTCTCGTTGTTGTGTTTGTTTAGTGTAATGTTGTGGTCCTTGTTTTTTGTCATAATGTCGTGTGTCATGTTGTCGTGCTTGTTGTTTGTGATAGTCAGAAGAACAGTCCCGTCCTTGTCTAAAAGAGGTCGTGTTTCGCCCCTTGTGGGCTGCTCGCCAATCCTGGGGAGCAGAAGGGTGACGTGGAGCTGGTGTAGCTGCCACCTCGGCATACGTTCTGTTTCTGTAAGTCTGTGTATTTCTGCTGTTTGCATAGTGTTTCACGTTGTCGGGGCCTTCTGCCATACCGTACAACTGTCCAACCATTATTTGTTGTTTGAAATGTCATGATCTCAGGTAAGTAAAGGTTATATTTTTTTAAATATTTTTTTGTATGGTAAAAAATAAAAGATAAGAAATGAGTTTGCTCGTAACTGTGGCTGAACAGCCTTATGGAAAACGAGCCTGTCGCAACGTTTCGGTTCAAATTAACCTTAAGGCAAGGCATGTTAAGTGGACTGTGTCAAAGAATCTGCTGAGCTGTGAACTGGCAGAATGAAGGGAAGGCAGTGGAGACTTCCCCTTATATATAATCTCTCTGTCAGGAGGCTCCTCCCCTCTTCCTTCGCAGCTCTCTCGAAGTCGAGGAACAGTGGCTTGGGGAAGTAAACCAATGAATTCTCTCGAACTGTGTTGTTTCATGGTGTATTTAATGTTATTTATGTCTTTTGGGGAGATTTTTTTGTGTTTTAAATAAAATGAGAGGAACATGGAGTGTTTTTGGTGTGTAGGTAAGTAAGGATCTGTGTGTTTTTATGTGTGTGAGTGGAAAAAACCCAATGTCAACAAGTGAGAGGAGAACAGGGGCCTATTGCACAAAACTAGGATAAGCGATTAAGCTCGGATATCTTGGTTATCCTGGCTCAATTGATCCGTGATCCGGTTGCACAAAAGCGGGATAAGGGGCAGCAGGATATGTTTTGGTATGAGTCACCATGGCGATTTATTCTGTGGAGCTAGCCTGCTCCAGACCAGGCTAAGTTCCAGGACCTATTTAATCTCATTCCATATTTCAGTCAGCAGTCACCACAAACGGACACCAATAATTATTCCACTACCCACTACACATTATCACATATAACTAGACCCACTGCCATTATTTAAACGTTTGTGATCATTAATTAACTTTCACATATCGCCATTTCCGACCTGTCATGCGACAATGTGACGTCACGGGAGCGCCGTAACCATTTCGCGCATGGTGGTTGCGACACTAGTTGCAATATTCTCCTAAACAGAGGTGTTGCTGTTTGTTGCTGTTGTGAAAAGGCTATCGCTACCTACTTTACACCGTAGAAGAAGCAATGAAGCCGTTCTAGTTGCCATGGTGAATCTGTGATCGGTGGCGGGGTCTATTTGAGGGAGCCGTGAGCGTGCACTTATCCAGGATAGGTTTCACCTGGCTTGATGAATCTGTGTCTGCTCATCCTGGCTTGCTCGTTGTGCAACCAATTAAGCCTGTACGCTCTTGTTTTGGATTCATTGAGCACAGCTCAGTAACTTATCCCGGCTGTCTTAATTCTGCTTTTATGCAATAGGCCCCAGGGTTACTTTGTTAAACGGGGGTTGACAAAACCTTGTTATCATAAGTGGTATTAATCGGTACTACGACGCTGATTAAGGAGTTGATTTGTTGAACCGGGGTTAACCTAATTGGAGTTTGTGCGCGTTCACATAAAAGGGGCGGGTTGCAGCGCAAGTCACCACTTTCAATGATGATGCAATTACCTTATTTTACGGACGAAGAATGCACAGTGGAATTAAGGCTACATTTATACATGGCCGGCTATTTTCATAAACGGACAATCTCCACTTTGGCCGGAGTTTTTAGAAATAATCGTTTTCTGTGATAAAAACGGGGTTTTCATGTAAAAGAGAGGCCAAACCCCAGGGAAATATCTGCGTCTTCCCTTCGTGTAAACGGGGCCTTAATAGCTCAAGCTACTTTGGCCAATCGGTTACACAGTTTGCTAATCAATAAACAAAGCCTAGTTCACGTGTTGATTTAGACCTACAATAAAACCAATCTCTAAAATAGGCACTGCATTCTAAGTTTTTTATTCTAACTTAAAATAGCTTTATGGATTTTTTTTTTTCTAATTAGATCTACATTTACGTTTTAAAATGAATTATATGGTGCAGCCTCTGAAGATTATTCTTGCGAGTAGCATATTTTAACGTGCGGTTTTTGATTGTCATTACGTGATCACGTTCATTTTGAGAGCACTGATATAGCCTATAGCAGTGTTTCCCAAACTTTTTTTCTGGCGACCCACTTTTCAAAAATGACAGACCATCGCGACCCATTTCACTTCAAATCTACCCTGCCACCACCAATATTGTTTTTTTAGGCCACAGGTTCTCCAACTTTTCTATGCCTCCCCAACCATACATTGCTATAGAATCCCTGCTTTGAATACGGTTGTGTTGCATTTAAAGCAGCGTGAAAAGTTGGAAATGACTACTGAAAAGATACGTTTTAATGCGCATCCGAGAGTAGGGGAAATTCTCGCATGTTGCGCAATAGTCATTCGTCAGCATAAGCTGTTCCTGTATTTCTAAAAAAAAAAAAAATGTTGTAGGCTACGTTGCGTTGCAAACAAATGTGTCCATAACACTGTGGACGTCAATTCCAATGTAAACAGCAAATAACTCAAGTCGTTATATTGTATTGTTGTATTATATTATATTGTATAGTCGTTATATCAGAACAAGAGGCGTTTGCGCAATAGCAGGAAGAATGCGCCTTTACTTTGGAGTTAACGAGGTAGAAAACGAGAGGAATAGTGTTTAAAATGCCCATTTAAATTGTAGACTATAATGCACTGTTGTGCATTTTAAATCAGAAATAAGAATGTGAGGAGGTTGCTATTAACTTTAAAGATTGCATCTGCAATCGAAACTGTATGCAAATTGAATGGCCTTATGTCCGGTCTATGGATGTCTGCTTTAGTTGACAGCACGGTCACTAGATTTTAATCAGTAAAGTTGAGGAGCTGGTATCTATTAATGTTCGTGCAAATAGGCGGATTCATGTCCCTTGCAGTTTGTAACTGACAGTAGGCCTAGGCTATTCTTGCTCAGATGTTCAGCATATGTAGGCATATGCCCGATTTATTTTCGGACATACAGTATTCTTGCTCAGATGTTCAGCATCACCGATGGAATACATGAATTGTTCACGTAAGGGCATATATATATATATATAAGGCGCTCAAGTTCAATTGCGATGTAGATGGGGTTGTTATAGAGTTGGAGTCAGTGACCGCGATCCAACGGGGGCTCCACTACCTGTACCTGCCAGATGTTGGTCCAGAGAAAGTGAAACCCCACTACAGTTACATCAAGAAACATATAAACTTTGACGAATATACTAGGGCTGCAGCTATCGATTCTTTTTGTAATCGATTAATCTAGCACTTTATTGATCGATTAATCGATTAATCGGATAATTTTTTTTTTGCATTTTTAAACAACCAAAACAAATGATGCATAACGAAAATGACATGGCTATAAAATGATCAAGCAATTGGCACAGAGGTATTTATTCTAACTCCAACATTTGGCTCCAAAACTAAGCCCTTTTATTGCAATTTACCCATTTAGTGTTTATAAGTGCCAGTGCCAACAATATAATAATGTTCAAAATGCTCTCTGTAAAATTGCAGCCACTTGTGCATGATTTAGCTGGGCGAACAAAGCTGTCCATACTATGTTGTGAAGTGCTGGGAGGGAGAAGAGGGAAAGCAATTTAATGTATTAATATGCACAAGTTTCATGCTGTAATCTAGACCTGACATCAAAGTAAATATCTGCTTTATGTAGATTTCTACACCTGCAGCATTTACCATTAGGCTACTAACAAATAGTTTTACCATTAGGCTACTAAAAAATAGCCTACCATTAGGCTACTAAAAAATAATTTCTGGGGTGAGCCTATTTGCTATGGTAACCTAGCAACCCGTGTGTGTGTGTGCGCACGCGTGCGGTGCGTGAGGGAAGATGAGGGTGCATGCATGTGTGTATAAGAAGGTGTTCTTTTTTAGGCATACTGTCTTGCAATTGAACGTGAATAAGTTTAGGCCTACTACTTAAAAACAATAAAGCTAAACATTATATCACGACATCGCTACAAATACAGTATGTGTAGGGTTAGGGTTAGGGTATTGTGTACATCAATGTAGGCTATAGGCTACGTAGATAGATGATAGATAGCCTACTTTATTGACGCTTGATGAAACAGCATGGAGTGGATGTTTTCGGTTCATATGCTTGTTCTTTTCCTTTTTGAGTATGTAATGATCCCAAAACTTTACTTAAAAAATTTAGACATTCTTGACTCCGCCATCGCGCCAGCTAAATTCAGAATGTATCACGATTCACGCGCTAGTGGTGTGCTTCCTAAACAACGGTCCGTGTGGAACAATCAGATCCCTGCGCGTATAGTGCGCGTCATAGGAACGTGGCTTCGAGGCAGGGTTTTTGCCTCGAGTAATTTTTGTAATCGAGTTATTCGAGTAACTCGATGAATCGTTTCAGCCCTAGAATATACCTCCAAAGGTCAGAAAGCGTTGAGCCACTGCTGTGGTATCACACTTTCGTACCTCGATGGGGGGTACTATTTTAATCTGACGGCCTTTCCCAAGGACAAAAAATGTCCGAGTGCTCTGCTGGAAGAGATGCTGACATACAAAGGTATTGTTGCAATGGCTATGAATGAAGTGGTTCTGAACTTCCAAGAGCAACTACAGATGTTGGGTGAGAAGGACCTGAGAAGGCCATCAATGGCGAAACAGTGCCTGACAAAAACAGCCAAATTTCACGTGCTCTCAAGGGACCTTGAATTTGTGCTGTCTTTGCTCTAGCGTGCCATCTCTCATGCAACCATCTCAACAGCACGGACAAATATGTGACCCTGGTGCCTAACATCAACCAGTTTGGTCAAAAGGATTTCGATTTCGTTAAGAGACAGCAGTCAGAATCTAGAATCTAGTCAGAATTTGAGTCTGATACTGCTCCATTGAGCTGTGATTATGGGGCGTGTTTCAAACGAACCAGGAAAAAAAATGCCTCTGCACTCAATTGGATAGACCTACAACCAATAAGAGCAACGGAGTGTGTGACGTATGTTAAGCGACGCATAGTTGTTGTCAACAGAACTCAACTGCACGCTGGAAGAAGTAGAAGAAGAAGATGAGCGTGAACGACTTTTGCCGGTGTTGTAAAAAGAATGTAAGGATACACAGAGTCATTCAACACATGAACCTCATTTTTGAGAAAAACAGTAAAGGCGAATGCATATACGAACAAGTTCTCCGTTTAGGATTACAACTCCACAAAATGGCAAACAAATCGCATCGCATTTCTCGGTCCTGTCAGAACATAATAACACGGTTGGAATGCAACATGCCCGTGTTTAAAAAATGGACAGACGACAAAGGAGACCAGCCTGAAGAACCGTGTTCATCTGAGGCATCAGAGAAAAGAGACCGGGACCCTACTCCTTCCAAGACGCCCAGGACTCTGAAAAAGTTCTGCCCCAATCCGTATATTATTATATTATATCCAAATATTGTTTTCATAAATGACAATGTAAATAATTGCTTCTATTTAATTTACAGATATACTTTTGTTACACATTTCTCTATCATCTTCACTCACTTTTCTTTGAATTTTACTTAATAAAAACTCCTTGGCTTCTTTCTCTATTCCTTGTTTTTTGAATAAAGCCTCATAAAAGTTATGAATTTCTTTTAAAAGAATTTCTTTATCTGTTATTCTGTTCCCTTCTTTATCTTTGATTCCTCTAATTTCTTCAGATTTTTGTCTGCTTTTTTCCAGATTATAGAAAAACTTTGTACATTTTTCTCCCTCTACCATATATTTTGCTCTACTCCTAATCATTGCACCTTTTAGCTTTTCTTCCTCAAATTTATTTAGTTCTTCCTGCAACTCCATTATTTTATTTACATCCTCTCTTTTCATCTACTTTTCCCAGTTATTGTTCTAATTCTTTTTTCAATGAGAATTCTCTTATTTTTTTGTCACGTCTTGCTTTTTTACAGAATGTTAATGTGTATTTCTTTATCTCATATTTTAAATTATCCCACCATATTCTTAAACATCCTTTGTACATACACATTTCTTCCTTCTTCTTTATGATAAGTTCCTGCACCTCCATTTTATACATGTTATTATTTAAAACCTCTGTATTTAAAATCCAAACTCCAGGCCCTCTTTCCACTTTATTAAAATCCAGTTGCAATTCCATAAAATCATGATCACTAAAATAGCATTTCTTATAGAACACTTTTTTCACCTCCCCCTCCCATTCATTTTTCACTAAACACATATCTATTCTACTTTGTTTTATTTTATCCATTACAATTTGCATTCTACTATATTTTCTAAAATCTTTGTTTCTTGCTCTCCAGACATCTTGCAGGTTATGTTTTATCGTTAGGTTCTCCAACTCTCTTCTCCCTTTATCCGTTCTATAAACCATTTGTTCATTTATGTCCTCCCTTTTCAGCACAGTATTAAAATCACCCATAACAACAACATTTCCCCACCCTTCAATTAAAACATTCAACCTTTTAAAAAACTCTTCTTTTTCCAATTCTTCATTTGGTGCTTGTATATTACATATAGTAACTTTTTCATTTTCTTTTTCAATTTGTAAAGTTAAAACCTTCCCCTCATTGTCACTATATATTTCATTCACTGCCCCACATGTTTCTTTTTTATTTAAAACAGCTAAACCTCTGCCTTGCTTTCTGCTAACATTGTAAAACACTTCACCATCCCATATTTTCCTAAAACCCTCTCCAATATCATTAGTCCAATTTGTTTCTTGTAATAAAATAATTTGATTTTTTTCAGTCACCTTTATTAGTTTCTCTAATTTTGTTGGATTTACACCCCTTCTCATATTAATGCAAATAAAATCCCAGCCCATTAAAAAAATAAATAGAAATAAAAACCCATATTAAAACCCATCATTTAAGTATTTTCTTTCTCCTCTCCTCCTAAGTGTGCATGCAATTTCTTTTTTCTCCTCTTTTCCTGGTCCTCTAAATCCCCTTTTATGTTTAACTGCGTCTGTTTTGGTTTTACTCGGGGTTGTTTAAAAGATAATAACCTAGATAAAAACCCACCCTCTTCTTCAGCGTCTCTTAAAGTATTTACACAAATAAAGTAGGCCTACTTTGATTTTCTGTAACCCTTACCATTTACCTTTACTTATCCTTTTGAATAAGCATCAAGATGATCAGTGTAATTTTGGCTTACTAACCTTAATTACTCTCAATTAAAAAATAATAATAAAAAAAAAAAATCGCAACTATTTTTGCAATTTTCACTTCCTCTCGCAATTTCTTCGCAACAAACAGCTAAAAACACCGCAACTTCCATCGCAATTTTTTAGAAAAGTTGTCCCGAAATCAGGCATTTTAGATGGGGGGGCTGGAGGGACTGACTTTTAAGCTGCATAGCAAGCTAGTAGCTACTACTAGCTAAATCTAACTCAAGTCTATCCAATTTAAGCTGCATTTTATTATTATTCTACATCATACAATCACAAATGTAAACAAGGCTTTCCTGTAAAATTAAAGAGTAGCCAATCTAGATAGATAACCTTACCTGATATAAAGTGGGCGCCGCAGACACGAGCATTTTTGATGATGTCCTCATTCCAGTCCACACGTTTAATAGCTTCCAGCCACAGACGCCTTCGGTTCCTCTGAAATGGTCGTGGTCCTGTCGGAATCCTATAAAACTTTAGTTCACTGGTTGAATAGCGGTTAGTACAACCGTACACGCAACAACCTGACATGTTGATGCCTTAAACAGTTCATGAATACCTACTAACTGGTTGCTACCTCGTCTTCCTCAATCAGAACTGCTGGAAAATAACCCGACTTCTGTTGCCAAAATGCGCGCGCAAATATTTGCTGACGTCGGATGTAAATGGCTCTATACACGAGCTTTATGGTAAGTGTAGTATTTTTACAGTGGTCTTCAGATGTGATATCTGTGGTAGCAGTGGATTCCACATATGATGCGACTAAGGTTTAGTGAGCATTTGTAAGCCTGGCCCACCCTCTGGTGGCGATGGAGGGGAGTGACAGCTGTACTTGCATATTGTGTCACTTAAACAACACTTGTCGATTCAGCCAAGCAATGCTCAGGTTCAAGAGTTATGTAGGCCTGGAGAAAACAGGAACTCAACACGTCAGAAAAAAGGAGAACAACTTTGGTGTCCGAGGCAAGGCAACTTACATATTGTGCATCATGGGGAGTGTGATCCAATCAGAATTACTTTGGAGGATTTCATCTGTGGTGGTGGGTTCCACATTTGATACTTGTGGCAGCGGTCTTCACATCTGATTTTTGTGGTCTGTTTCATCACCGAGATACAGCCATGCGCAACACCTGGAATCACATATGAATCAGGGTCTACTGCCAATAGCCAAGGCCCATAGCTTGGAGTTCAGCCCGCTCTCCTTGGTCACAAGAGATGTGTACACCTTCAACCTAAAACCAGCAGGTTCCCCACAGTTGTCACCTATTGAACCCTGTCTCCTGCTTAACCTTCCCTTCCTATTCACGCTGTACATCTGCATATACATATATGAATGTATCTAAAAATCTGTGTATTAGTAGGCTACATATTACATATGTATACCTGTACATCTGTGCATTACCTTATACAAGGATACAAGGAAGTATATTGTCACATGCATATAGTTACTGGTAGTAAGAAATGCAGTGAAATTAAGTCTGGTGTCAGCCTATTTGTGCATTTATGGGGGGGGGGGGTAAAAAGTGCAATAGAAGAGGGGTTTAGTAGATTAAGTGGCAAGGGCTGCATAAGAAAGGTGGGGGAGGATTGGGATGGGGGGGGGGCACCAACAAAGAGCACCCAAGAACAACAGGGACAAGGAAAAACTCCCTTACCAAGGAAGAAACCTTGGGCATATCCACGGCTCAAGGGGCTAACCCAACTGCCAGGGGTCATGGTGTGTGTGTGGGGGGATGACAAGGGAGATGGGATAGTGTGCTGTGTATGTGGGGAGAGGGCAGTGTGCAATATGTGTGTTGGAGAAGCTTCCTCATGAGACAATGTGCTGTGTATTGGGGGGGGGGCAGGGGGCAGTGTGCTGTAAGTATGTTGAGGATGTGTGTTGGAGAAGCTTCCTGATGAAATAATGTGCTCTGTATGTAGGGGAAAGGGGGGGGCAGTGTACTGCAAGTATGATGTATGTGAGTGATGACAGTGAAGATGTGTGTGTGGGCGGGAGGGGAGTGGAGCAGTGACTGTGTGTGTGTGTGTGTAGTGTGGGTAGGTGGGGGCAGTATGCTGTAAGTATGTAGAGGATGTGTGTTGGAGAAGATCCTGAAGACAATGTGCTGTGTATGTAGGGAGGGGGGGGAGCAGTGTGCAGCAAGTATGTAGAGGAGGCTTACTGTAGCAAGCAGTGTGCTGTATGTATGTGAGGTGATGACAGAGATGATGTAAGTGTGTGTGTTGGGGGTGGGGGCAGAAAGGCTAGGCAATCAAGGACATGGGTAGATAGATGGAGGAGAAATCAAAAATAATAAATAAAAAGTTCTATGGAGATGTGCAAAAGTTGGAGAAAGTCAGATATGTGTGTGTGTGTGTGTGTTTTGACGTGTGATGAAATAAGAAAATAAACTAGAATTGCGGTTCCGAGGAACTGCAAGAGTGGGTTTGATCAGTGGCACGGAACTCGGCCTCATCCAAGGATTCCAACGGTACCTCATTTATGAAAATCGGGCACACGGATCGATCAAAAGTTGTCTGCATTAACGCAACATCCAATAAGCTAAAACGCATAAATAACATGGTTGCTATGCTGGTTGCTATGGTGGTCGCTAGGTTGACATTACAGGGGTGGTTTCTAGGTTGTTGCTAGGGTAATTAGTTAGTTGCTAGTAAGCCATCTTAAGCTGACTGCATAAAGTGATTATTTTAAGAGATACATTTTCAAACCAGAACTGTGTATAGGTCATGGTTAAAAACGTATCAGAATCTCAGAAATAATCACGTAATGCAGCCAGTTTAAGATTTTTTAAGAAGTCAGATTTTTTAAAGGCAATCAAATTTCTGCTGACTCTCTTCTGGCTGCGGTTAAAGGCCAGCGCCTGCTGAGAGGCCTGAAGGGTCAGTTCTGAGGTTGTTGGCTGCTGGAACCGAAAAAAGGACTGCATTTTCTTAAAAGACAATGTGACTGAAGTGCGGGCAAAGTTTGCACAGAAATGTACGATTTTTCCCACCCTCATCGACCTTGTCATAAAACTTGTTTAAATGATCACACGACGCCTCCTTGCTGCTTTGTTGTCTACATCAGCATTTCTCAAACTTCTTTGACCTGAGGCCCAGTCAAGGCATACTTTGGGGTCATAGGGCCCACCTACATGAACCCACCCCCTCCTCCCAACCCCTATCAAATTGTAATGATATCACAATTATTATTTTTATACTATATTGCCTACATGCACTTCAAAACAGTCAATGTTTAAAGTGCTAAGATTGTTTACAAAAGTTTGTGAAAGCATGCACATCAGAGTACTGCTTTACTAATGTAAAATATAATTAGGCCTACACTAGTTTCATTGTTTTTGCATTGTTGCATGATTGATATGCTATTTAATTACATTTCATTTGAATGCCTGAATGTAAGAATTCAGGAAACACAATACCAGCTTTTAACATTTCTGTTGTTAGTTTATGTAAATCACATAACACATGAACTGTTTACATACTACTGATAGCCCATTACTGTACACAATAATACTGTGCCCATTCATTAACATATATTAAACATCAGGCGTCTTGTTTACACATTTAAACCATATTTGCACTTCGAATTTCGCTTCCAAACTGTAATAACTACATCTACAAAGTCTAAAGAAGATAACCATGTAGTCTGTTCATAGATAAGATCAATTTTGACAGAACTACAGACTTCGTGAAAGTAGCCTAGTAGTCCTACATAAAAGGCTCCATATTCACTTCATTGCAAAATCGCGGTTGGTCTGTTTACACACTAAAACCATATTTACAGTGCATGAAAATGCACTGTACTGTTCTTCCTAGGCAACTTCTTCTTCTTATTACAGTGCATGAAAATGCACTGTACTGTTCTTCCTAGGCTTCTTCTTCTTATTATTATTATTATTATTCCGCTTACCACTTTTTCTAGACGCAATTTCTCTTGAACAGTTTAACTTAGAAACTTCATTCAAACTTTGTAACGTAGGTCTTCAAACAGATCGGGTTGCTATCTCTTTTCAACTTTGAAACTTTTATACTTTTTAAACTATTAAAGAAAAACTTTTTAAAAATCCCCATAGACTTAACATTGCCGATCATAATACGGCCATTAAGCAATTAGAATCCTATGGCAGGTGTTCAGGCCACCTGGATCTCAACTGCCAGTCTCAGGCTTTAAGCATACAAACTGGCCCTATTAAGACTACACATCCTGTTAAACTGCTTCCTCTGCCAAAAACTGTTTCAAAATAAAAGTCCTCACTACAATATTTCACTGTTAAACAATTTAACCCTTTAAACTACTGAACTTTTTAACTGTTTAGCCATTGTAACTGTTACTTGTCATCAACTATGACTCCTACCCACTGTAGCTAGTTAGCATGGTTAGCATAGTTAGCATGCTAGCAAGTTAGCATGCTAGCATGTTATCATGCTAGTTAGCATTTTTAGCAAAATTACTAAAAATGATTAGCTAAGTTAGCTAAGTCACATGGTTAGCATAGTTAGCATGCTAGCATGTTAGCATGCTAGTTAGCATTTTTAACAAAACTGCTAAAAATGATTAGCTAAGTCACATGGTTAACATAGTTAGCATGCTAGCAAGTTAGCATGCTAGTTAGCATTTTTAGCAAAATTACTAAAAATGATTAGCTAAGTTAGCTAAGTCACATGGTTAGCATAGTTATCATGCTAGCATATTAGCATGCTAGTTAGCATTTTTAGCAAAACTGCTAAAAATGATTAGCTAAGTCACATGGTTAACATAGTTAGCATGCTAGTAAGTTAGCATGCTAACATGTTAGCATGCTAGTTAGCATTTTTAGCAAAATTACTAAAAATGATTAGCTAAGTTAGCTAAGTCACATAGTTAGCATAGTTAGCATGCTAGCATGTTAGCTAGCATTTTTAGCAAAACTGCTAAAAATGATTAGCTAAGTTAGCTAAGTAACATGGTTAGCGTAGTTAACATGCTAGTTAGCATTTTTAGCAAAACTATTAAAATGATTAGCTAGGTTAGCTAAGTAACATGGTTAGCATAGTTAGCATGCTAGTTAGCATAGTTAGCATAACTGCTAAAATTATTAGCTAAGTTAGCTAAGTAACATGGTTAGCATGCTAACATTGTTAGCATAGTTAGCATGTTTAGTAAAACTGCTAGAAAATGTTAGTTAAGTTAGCTAAGTAACATGGTTAGCATGCTAGCACTGCTATAAAACATTAGCTAAGTAGCATGGTTAAAAGAATTAAAAATCTTAGCATAACTTCTAGCAAACATTAGAGCCATTCAAACTTTCAGTTATCGTCAAATATCTACCTATACACAGCCATTAAACTATTTGAATATCAACATTCATTCAACTTCCAGTCTGTCAACAACTTTTAAATTATTTACCTTCAACTTTTAAACGGTCTACTTTTAAACTATCATTAAACTATCTATTAAACTAGCTGTCTATCAACAACTTTTAAACTATCTACTGTCTATCAACAACTTTTAAACTATCTACATTCAACTTTTAAACAGTCTACTTTTAAACTATCAACTTTTATTAAGCTATGCAACCACCATGTCTATCCTAGCATCACCGTAGTAACCATCTCTGTATTATTCGTTTTAACTATACATGATATTTTACATCACAACTTTAGCATTTTCATGCACTGGTAATTCCTTGGAATTGCATTTCTAGTTACAGTGCATGAAAATGCACTGTACTGTTCTTCCTAGGCAACTTCTTCTTCTTATTATTATTATTATTCCGCTTACCACTTTTTCTAGACGCAATTTCTCTTGAACAGTTTAACTTAGAAACTTCATTCAAACTTTGTAACGTAGGTCTTCAAACAGATCGGGTTGCTGTCTCTTTTCAACTTTGAAACTTTTATACTTTTTAAACTATTAAAGAAAAACTTTTTAAAAATCCCCATAGACTTAATATTGCCGATTATGACATCATAATACGGCCATTAAGCAATTAGAATCCTATGGCAGGTGTTCAGGCCACCTGGATCTCAACTGCCAGTCTCAGGCTTTAAGCATACAAACTGGCCCTATTAAGACTACACATCCTGTTAAACTGCTTCCTCTGCCAAAAACTGTTTCAATATAAAAGTCCTCACTACAATATTTCACTGTTAAACGATAAGCCTATCTCATCTAAAAATGGCGTCTCTTCCGTTTTGCTACATTAAGACGTATCACTACTTCCGGTCATACGGAACACCATTTACGGTGAATGGCAATGGCACAGATGATTTGCACAAGGCGGTATTGTGTGCCTCTGTGTACCAACAGCAGACCAAAACAACCATATTTGAGCTTTCAAAATTTTCCCCGCGATGTGGACCGTCAAAGAAAATGGATTCAAGCCATCAGGAGAGAGGAAGGCCCACTGTTTAACGTCTCTAATAGCACAGTCCTTTCTAGTATGCATTTCCGTAGCAGTGACCTGTACAAAACACCTAGTGGTTTTAACAAACCAGAGGTCTCTGACACAACCCAAGCCAGGAAGTCTGTTTTTGAAAGGACAACTGAGAGACTGGGGTTTGATGTTCATGAAGTCCAACAACCTTGTGGAAAGAAGATGTTGATGTTGCTAGCTACCTTAGCTTAGCTAGCCAGCCTAGCTACGGACCATAACTACAACGCAGGACCATCCCCAGGTAAGATTTGATCCGAGTATATGAACTGGCAAGGAGATAAATAGCTAGGTGTACATTTGCATATACATTATGTTTATTTGGAGGATTTTACTGGCTCTGTGCACTACATAATTAGTACTTAAATTGTACCAAAACGTAAGAAATAACATTAGCCTACAATGTGCAAGTGTTAAGCTTCTTAAAACCATGGGTGACTGATGAGCACTGATGCTAGTCTGACTGCAGTCTGCTCGGTTTCAAGTCGATATTTAAACGCAATTGTAGCTTCCACCTTTTTCCTAAATACACCAGCCTACGGTATGATATGAAAGACGAACTTCGTGTTTGTGTTATGGTGGGTGAACGGCACACGTTTCTCGCTCGTTGTAATCGCTTTAAAAAAGCACCTAAAGATGAATGCTTCAGTTGTGCAAAAATGTATGAAATACAATTTATGCAACTGTTTTCTTAAACCCGCGGGCAGCTCCAAGGATTACTGCTGTGTGTCAGTCTGCTCGGTTTCAAGTAGATATTTAAACGCAATTTTAGCTTCCACCTTTTTCCTAAATACACCAGCCTACGGCATGATATGAAAGACGAACTTCGTGTTTGTGTTATGGTGGGTGAACGGCACACGTTTCTCGTTCGTTGTAATCGCTTTTAAAAAGCACCTAAAGATGAATGCTTCAGTTGTGCCAAAATGTATGAAATACAATTTATGCAAGTGTTTTACGCTTCTTAAACCCGTGGGCAGCTCCAAGGAGCACTGCTGTGTGCCAGTCTGCTCTGTTTCAAGTAGATATTTACGTGATTTTAGCTTCCCCCCGCCTACGTGCACTACGTGGAGTTTGTCTCTACCTAGTGCTGCACAGAGCCAATAGCCCTAGGTAACAAAGCAAAGATATAGATAGTAATGTTAGCTAGGTTTAGACAGCAAATTGTGTTTGTGTGTCTGTGTCTGTTTTAAACTAAACAAGAGATTATTTCATACATTTATATTTCATACACCTTTTACTGAAACACAGATTATTGTGATGCTATTTTGTGTCACAGCACTCATAACTTACTACAGTATGTCATCATTGCACACTAAAGTAATTGTAGTGTACCGTAATTAATTAACCTGTTCATTCGCTAGCGCCCCTAGTGGTCGCGCCGCCGATCCCGAACTGATAACATCAAAGTTACAACAAACTAACAACAAAACTAAATAATATATTTTCATAAACAATGTGGCAATACAATAAGAACTAATATTCATACAAACACACACAATTTCAGATGCATAGGTCCTACAGTTCACTAGAAAACAGTTAAAAGAAAAACTGCTCATAATCAATGAATTGTAACCTGACGGTAACGTCTCCCAAACTAATCGTTCATTTAGTCATGTTACAGTTGTCAAAAAAGTTTTTTTTTGCCATATAAAATCATTTCATATCTAAAAGATGAAATCACAAGACTGGGTAGATTATCTATTCACATTTGAGTAGTTTATTATCGTACTCACATAATGGTGAAAAACGTGTATTAATTTTCCATATGACGCAATCAACATATTTCCGATCTCGTAGGGGTCATATAAAAACGTTTTTTTCCAAAACCATGGCTATATTACGAAAGCTTAACATGTCCTTTACAATACTATATGGTTTTTATTCACTCAAACACATTGTACTCCTTTTTTTATAACAGTTTCCATGTTTAGCGCAAGTAGCTAAACTACTTCCGCATTTGACACCAGCCCATCTAATGTGATTATTCTTCTAACCATGGTTCCTGACCTGATTGACACCTGTTTTATCCAATAGTACTGGCTTTCAGCTTCAAAATGGTATGACGATTGCCTGACTTCGAAAGACATTGAGGTGTGATTGGTTAGTGCGTAACCAGACTTGTCCCCCTTGCGCCATTATTCTCTCACATGCGTTGTTTACATTTGCGCAGATGCGCACAAGTCTTGTTGACGAACCCTGCCTGTGCCAGTCAGGTCTGCATAATTTTCGCAGTATTGGTAGACTTAACCAACAGAATTGAAGAGATTTAACAGGGAACAGGTTTTCAACATGCTTTCTAGCGAGGGAGAAGATGGCAACATGTCTTCTTGATGGCCTAGCTTCCAGCCACCATGGAATCCTATTTGAAGAAAGGCTAATTGGGTCCTGAACATGTAAGTATCTGTAGTTTGATTGCGTACTGAAATGAACATGCATTTAGAGCTTGAATGAGTTTGGATTCAGATATATTTAAGAAATGCCTATATGTAGAATTGCCTATATGTATTGGCTAAAGTTAGCTGTTTGCGAACTACAGTTAGCTAATGCTAGCTAATGTAATGAAAATGGCCTAGGCCAGGTAGCATACTGAAAGAACAAACGTCTGCCTATGGGCTTTTGTTGTTGTTAGAATTTCGATGGTATATTCATTGAGATAAAGTAGGTGATAATTACAAATGAAACATTTGATTTGGAACAACTATTCAAAGTTAGCCTTTGGTCTCTTGAGTTCAGTTTACTCCATTTGAAGACGTAAAACAGGCTTAGCTCATGCAAAAATGTTTCAAACCAGCACGGATATTTTTCCCCTCGAGGTGGATAGACTAATGTAGTGGTGGTAAAAATGTGTAGGTTACTGTCTCTGCACATGAGCAAAATGATAATAAAGGACTTAGCAAAGGTGTATTGTGTGGAGAGAGTATTTGCTGCAGCTGCTATGTTTTAATTAATCTAATTAGCGTCGCGATCGTGCAGCAAAAAAGTAAGTAGGTCCTGTATGGAACTGATTATTTGCAGGGAAACTCGCCTATAGCCTGGCTAATTCTAATAATCAGCCTTCCACAACAGTCTAAGACCTTGCAGTTTATGATGTTACATTAACTAATTTTGTAATCTTCGATTTAATATCTTGTATGATAATATGCATGTTGTCGTGCAGATGACCTGTGTATAACTGTCAATCATTAGTAAAGTACATGTATTCCTCATGCTGACATAATAGGACAGGGAAATTTAGTCCAGCTTGTGTTTTGTTCTACAATATCAATGCCAAGTCAAATGCATGCTTATGTGTAAACATGCTATGTATGCATCTAATATGTAGGTTAGCCTATGGATTGTTTCCTGTATGTTTATCTTTTGCCACTTTTTAATTTCAGAGTGAACCACACCTGTCCCTGTCTCATCCCAGTCTCTCCCATCACTCAACGTGGCTGCAGAGGACCCTCTGTATACAGCTCACCCTTCCTTCCCTGTGTCCCTCCCATTGCCTTCTTCAGCTGAAGGGCCTTCAGTTGATCAGCACCCCACAGCTCTGTCCTGTCAGGTGATGCAGGCCTTCCACGAGCTACATGGGCAAGGCACACCACCAGCACTATGCAGAGCAGCCGCACCACCACAACTGCGTGCAACACCACACGTAGCTGCTGCTTCTGTACCTGACTTAGCAGACAGATGGCATGGAGTTCAGGTGGATCTCCTGAAGTTGTACAGCACATTACTAGCTTAGTAATTGTTCTGGCTAATAGAACTCGGATGTGAACATTTTGTTTTTGTTATTCGGAAGACTGACATCACAGGGACAAATGTGAGGAAACCTCACAAACAAGTGCAAATCCACTGCAAGTGTCAACATCACAAGAGCTTACAGTAGAATACATTACTGCATTGCTAAATGATTTAGAAGTAACTAAACATTCATTTGGATAGGTTTTGGGTATATTTTGGAGTGGGTTAAGACCATCATTTAGATTCCCATAAGAAAATGCCTCATATTACCCAGAAATTAAGTCAGGATGGTTTGCTGTAGGATATAATGCATGGAAAAACTAGACACACTTGATATTCAGTGATTGATGTGTTGTTTTGTATTTGGTGATTTTGGATAAGCTATGAGACACTTGGAAACGCCTAAACATACCATATGAAATCTGCTCTGTAACACCTGTAAACCTTTACCTATGATGTTCAAAATTTACACACATACTACCATGATGTTGTTGAATCATGAAGTGCAGTTTTTAATTTCCTAAGACTCTCATAACCAGTTCCACACTACAATAAACAAACAAAACAGTAGGCGTTTTGTATTTTTTGTATTTTTTTTGCTTTTGCAGCTGTAAAATTGAACACAGAATTAACTTAATAAAATACTGAATATGTTTGAAGTTGATGGCCCAGGTGTCCTCTTTACTTTAATCCATTATTATTATTATGCAATTTGTAGAGCCATAGATATTTAAGTTTAAAATGAAACCATCCAATATAGGCGGAAATTGCCCATTTATGCCTACTGCACCAACAGGTTAATAAGCATGTGTTGTTTACAGTTTAGCAGGATGTCAGCATCAGGGAAATAAGCTATTCTTGATATGGACTGAGTTTAAAGAGGTGCTGTGATCTGTTTCATTATTTCTCTACTTTTTCTCTATTTGTTTGCATCAGGTAGGTGCATTGGATGCAGCTCACATGAGGATAGTGGAACTGGAGGTGCTGGTGTTGTCACGTGAGTATTTTCACTTCCCTGCTCTTCTACATGCATACACACGCACCCATACACTCCCACATGCTAAGTTGTTAGTAATAATCACTGAATCCGAAATCAAGAAAATACATCGAGAAATATGTCCCACATGCTGATCAACAGAATAATTGTAAAACAGACAAATTGAAAATTGAACAAAGCACGCACGCATGCACACACACACACACACACACACTCACACACACATACTATTGAAGAAATACGTCCATAAATGTGGAATGATAAAAAATATCTTATTTGTCTTTCAGAACTTCAATGAAGGACTCGTCTCACCAAATCCTCTCCTCTACACGGAAATGTCTGATCAGTACAAAGTGGGGAACCTGCAAAGGATCAACCACCTGACAATCTAGGCTCGCACCCAGATGTATCATAACGATGCTGCAGTGGGAGACCTTGACCTACCAGAGATCCGGTTTGCCACGTTCCCTTGAGGATCCTCCCTGCCAACCACTGCTGGGTCTCATCTCTCCTGGCAGCAAGGACCTCATGGCTTGCTGTGAGCCTGCTCTCCACAGGTGGCTCCGGGTGTATATATATATATATAAAATCTCTTTTCAACTTTGAAACTTTTTAAACTATTAAAGAAAAACTTTTTAAAAATCCCCATAGACTTAACATTGTCGATTATGACATCATAATACGGCCATTAAGCAATTAGAATCCTATGGCAGGTGTTCAGGCCACCTGGATCTCAACTGCCAGTCTCAGGCTTTAAGCATACAAACTGGCCCTATTAAGACTACACATCCTGTTAAACTGCTTCCTCTGCCAAAAACTGTTTCATAATAAAAGTCCTCACTACAATATTTCACTGTTTAACCCTTTAAACTACTGAACTTTTTAACTGTTTAGCCATTGTAACTGTTACTTGTCATCAACTATGACTCCTACCCACTGTAGCTAGTTAGCATGGTTAGCATAGTTAGCATGCTAGCAAGTTAGCATGCTAGCATGTTAACATGCTAGTTAGCATTTTTAGCAAAATTACTAAAAATGATTAGCTAAGTTAGCTAAGTCACATGGTTAGCATAGTTAGCATGCTAGCATGTTAACATGCTAGTTAGCATTTTTAGCAAAACTGCTAAAAATGATTAGCTAAGTCACATGGTTAGCATAGTTAGCATGCTAGCATAGTTAGCATGCTAGCATGTTAGCATGCTAGTTAGCATTTTAAACAAAATTACTAAAAATGATTAGCTAAGTTAGCTAATTCACATGGTTAACATAGTTAGCATGCTAGCATGTTAGCATGCTAGTTAGCATTTTTAGCAAAACTGCTAAAAATGATTAGCTAAGTTAGCATGCTAACATGTTAGCATGCTAGTTAGCATTTTTAGCAAAACTACTAAAAATGATTAGCTAAGTTAGCTAAGTAACATGGTTAGCATGCTAACGTGTTAGCATGCTAGTTAGCATTTTTAGCAAAACTGCTAAAAATGATTAGCTAGGTTAACTAAGTAACATGGTTAGCATAGTTAGCATGCTAGTTAGCATAGTTAGCATAACTGCTAAAATTATTAGCTAAGTTAGCTAAGTAACATGGTTAACATAGTTAGCATGCTAACATTGTTAGCATAGTTAGCATGTTTAGTAAAACTGCTAGAAAATGTTAGTTAAGTTAACTAAGTAACATGGTTAGCATGCTAGCACTGCTATAAAACATTAGCTAAGTAGCATGGTTAACAGAATTAAAAATCTTAGCATAACTGCTAGCAAACATTAGAGCCATTCCAACTTTCAGTTATCGTCAAATATCTACCTATACACAGCCATTAAACTATTTGAATATCAACATTCATTCAACTTCCAGTCTGTCAACAACTTTTAAACTATTTACCTTCAACTTTTAAACGGTTTACTTTTAAACTACCATTAAACTATCTATTAAACTAGCTGTCTATCAACAACTTTTAAACTATCTACTGTCTATCAACAACTTTTAAACTATCTACATTCAACTTTTAAACAGTCTACTTTTAAACTATCAACTTTTATTAAGCTATGCAACCACCATGTCTATCCTAGCATCACCGTAGTAACCATCTCTGTATTATCCGTTTTAACTATACATGATATTTTACATCACAACTTTAGCATTTTCATGCACTGGTAATTCCTTGGAATTGCATTTCTAGTTACACTTCGAAATTCGCTTCCAAATTGTAGTAACTACATCTACGAAGTCTAAGGAAGATAATCATGTAGTCTGTTCATAGATAAGATACATTTTGACAGAACTACAGACTTCGTGAAAGTAGCCTAGAAGCCCTACATAAAAGGCTCCATTAACTTCATTGCAAAATCGCGGTTGGTCTGTTTACACACTAAAACCATATTTACACTTTGAAATTCGCTTCCAAATTGTAGTAACTACATCTACGAAGTCTAAGGAAGATAATCATGTAGTCTGTTCATAGATAAGATACATTTTGACAGAACTACAGACTTCGTGAAAGTAGCCTAGAAGCCCTACATAAAAGGCTCCATTAACTTCATTGCAAAATCGCGGTTGGTCTGTTTACACACTAAAACCATATTTACACTTCGAAATTCGCTTCCAAATTGTAGTAACTACATCTACGAAGTCTAAGGAAGATAATCATGTAGTCTGTTCATAGATAAGATACATTTTGACAGAACTACAGACCTCGTAAAAGTAGTACCTAAAATGAGTGTGATAAATGGCCATCACGTAGCCTAAAGCATATAGCACTAGCATATGACAACAGCAAATAGCTAACGTTTACGTTAGCCTAACTTACTTATCGTTGACGTTGACCCGTTGACGTTGACGTTCTTTTTAATAAACTGCCTGTAGACTTACACAGTTCTGAATGCTTCGGTTTACATGTAGATACCCTCATTATGCTACGGTGTGAGTGTGTTGCTATTTGGAGCCTTGGTAGCTATTTATTTTTACTACGTTTAGTTCAAGTGCTCTGGTTCAAGCATCGTTGTGTTTGGTGGGTCAGGTGACGAGCCGTCGGATCACAGCACAGCACCCAGAATGCATTGCAACACACCGTCTTAAAGGGACTCATCGTTAGGTCGGCTTTAAATAGCATACAGAACCTATAGTAATATAACGTTGTCTGTAAGCTCCACAGATCGTGGCAAGACAATTGAATTGAGTGTGGACTTCTTGCCGGGCAATAATGAGTAACTTAACTTGAATAGTGATGCGTGGATGTGCATAATATCTGTATGAATGCGTGTTTCTCAATGTAATAATCTATACAACTGTACACATGACTGTGTTTGAATGGAGCTAGCTGGGCATAGAACTGGGCTGAATGGATTGGGAAAATATTTATTTATTTTTTTAATGACCTATATGAACATGGTTTGGCTTTAAAAAAAAAAGATGAGACATTATGAACATGGTTTGGCTTTAAAAAAAAAGATGAGACATCGCTTCGCCGCGAAAATACCGAATACCGCGAAAACGACAAGGGCCAGCGACACGAAATTAACAAGCAAGTTACACCGGTTCGGGCCTGAATTTTTGGAGTTCGAACCGCGTCGATAGCTCAAACGGTCTAGGAGCAGTAGTTCGGCCAAAAAGTGGGTGAAAAGGAATAATAAATAAAGTAAACTTAAGAAGAACAATAGTGGGCTTGCTGGATCAAACCCACTAATAAAGGGTCTGTAGCATAGGGAGAGGGATGTAAATATATATGTATATATAGTAGTACAGCATATTTTGTATATTAACATACTTCAGCTGCACATTGCTCTTTAGTAAATCAATACTTATTTATACCCATCTTTACCCTGCTACTTGCCCTTCTGATTAGATGCTAAACTGTATTTTCGTTACTCTGTATTCATGCATGTGTATTGACAATAAAGTCTAATAAGACCACAATTAGGCATCTCATTCCAAGATACGGTGTACAATGAAACACTACATTAGCATATAATATTTGACTCATGATTGCAAAAGCCTTTATCATGAAGCACATATGATTACTGGCCACCATGTAGGGCTGGGCGATATGGCTGAAAACTGTATCACGATATAAGTATTTCATATCAGTCGATATCAATAATTATTGATTTTTAAAAAAAAATCTATTTCAGATAAGGACCAGAAGAGGGAAAAAGTTCAATTTAAACACTTTTATTTTAAACTTAACCTTCCTCTGATTTTAATCACCTCAGTTATCAATCAAAGCAAACAGGGAAAAGAAATAGCAACACAATCATGAAAAACACTGAAATAAATAAATGTGCACATAAGTCTGAATGAAAAGCAGCACTGGTTGAAGCCTGAAAATATTGTAAACAAAGTAGCTTAATTTGCTAGTTTATCATAGTCTACTGGTTAGACTGTTCAGTTTCCCCACGTGTGTTTAAGTTTCAAATGAATACCTTTTCTTCTTGGGACAGGCCCGTTTGAGTCTTGGAAATCACTTTTCCATTTGCATCGGGATTGAGATGATTAGAATTTAGCAGTCAATTTGAATGCAACAGTTTTGAACAAATTCGTGCAGCTTGCTAATGATGCTAACCAGATTTAATAGCAATTTAGCCAGTCGTCTTGCACGATTGTGAATGTTTGGATTACGTGCATGCTGAGGAGGGATGCGCCTGTTGGAAGGGAGAGAGAGAGAGAGAGAGTGTGCACGGAACAAGGACTCATAGAGAGTCTGTGTTGAGGTAGGCCTACTATCGCCTACTCTGGTAGAGTTGCACATAACTACAATACAAGATATATTTAGCCTATTTATTTATGGACAACGTGAGGAGGTGTGTGTTGCTTTTAATTATCGAATGTTCTATCGAACGTATTTTTTATTGATATTGATTACATGTCTATTGCGATACTTATCGCTATCGTTTTATCGCCCAGCCCTACCACCATGCATATATGGTGTACTCTATCAGCTATCATATATGATAGCAAAAGCCTCTATTGGCTGGCCATATGTGGTGTTCAGTGAAACTCTTTAAAATGTGCGTGGTGTGAGAGTGACCAGGAGAAGATAAGAGATTGCGAATGATGGCAGACCCTAGCGCAGCACCTGAAGCTTCTACCGTGCCTCAAAATGAGAGAACCAGTGGACAATCAGCAAATACATCAGACGTCAGAGATGTGACACTGACCCCTGTCCACAGTGCATCGAAACAAACCTCTGGTGTGCAGCAGGGGAGGAGGAGTGTGGACTCTGAAGGACTTTTTGACCCTAAAAGGATGAGACTGACACCAATATCAAGGCTCTCAGAGATGATGACCAGATGGGTGAGTCTTCTGCAAGGTCCAGACATGACAAATCAAGAGCAATCACACCTCCCAGAGAAGACGATGAAGAGTTGGATGTGTCCTCTGCACAAGAGGTGGACCAACTCAGCTCCATACCATCAACAGCCACGGTCAGCTTGAGGGATGTGGCGCTTGAGAACACGAAAGCCCTATTAATGGAGTTTGAAAAGTGCAGTGGCATCAAGGATTTTCTACATGCTGATATTCGCCTCCCAATTCACTCCACTATAGTCTCAGATCCCCACTGCCTGGACTACAGATTTGATGTTGATGGAATAATGATCCAGATGAAAGAATTGGAGGGGATCCTGTCGGAAATTTACCATATACTGTCAGGATCTGGCCCGGACTGTTGAGTTTGTGCCACCCTGGTGGCCATTTTGTGTATTGTCCTGTGTTTGTTTTTGCCTGTTCCCCATGTGCTTTGTTACCTGCCTGTCACCTGTCTTTGTCTCCGCCCCATCTCCTTATTTGGTCTTTGCTTCCTGTCTTGTTTGTTTTCCATCCATTTCTGCCTCCTCACCTGTTCCCTGTTATTGTCTCGTTGGTTTCGTCCAGTCCTCTGTCTTTCTGTTAATTGGTATGTGTATTTCTACCCTCCTGTTTCTCTGTTCCTTGTCGGGTCGTCTCTCTGTTTTGGTCTAGTCAAAGTCCCGTATGTATGTAAGTAAATCTTTAAATGTTAAGTTCATGTTAAAATAAATTGTGTTTTGTCCGTAATTCTGCCTGTTGGAGTCTTGCACTTGGGTCCGCCTGCACAACCCTGACATATACATTTTCCACATTCAGAGAGTATGCAGCTGACGCCACAATACAACTACTTGAAAAAACATGTGCCACTGACCAAGTGCACGGAAAAAGGCATCCGTGCAGTTGGCTACAAATTGGGCCACGTGACTGGGGGGTACGTCCTCACACTCTGTGCTATCCCTGCCAGCCTACAGAGCCCAGATGTAAGATTGGAGGATTCTAACCTGTACCGTCAGATGGCTTCAGAACTGCTGTGGTCTGTGACTGCCGAGTTCAAAAAACTTCTTACCTCCCTGCCACTGGAAGAGATGTGTCGCACTACTATTCAAAAACAGGGAACAACAAACTTGGGCAGTTTCAGAGTCTTGAGGCAGGATCAAATGTTCATCCTTAAGCTCTTGGATAAGGCTGTGGAGACGGTAAACTCCTGTCACTTTCTGAAAGCAGTTGCTACCCTTGGGCAGTTTGGCCAGCGAGATTTAGAAGAAATGGACATAACTGACGTGGTCAACCCGGAGTTTGCGGACTTTGTTACTTATCATTTGGCTGTTAAAATAACGGCGGCAGAGAAGGACACGCACCTTTTCTTTTCACGCTTTGGTCTGCAGGAAATTACCGGTGTGAGAGGATCCTTGTTTTCAACACTAGTAATGCACGAGACCTGCAATTTTCAATCCAACTTGAATAATTTGCAAATGGATCTGAGCAAGGCCGTTACTGACTCATTGTCCCCGAGTGGCTTAATTACATTTGTACAGCTCTATGCGAATACCCCACATGCCCATTACCGCCAGCCCTTTAAACACCCAGTCAGTGGTGCTTTGGCAACCTGCAGGTTATCCCATCCCAACCACCAGTCTGCAGTCATTTCTAGGGCGGCCAAATATATAGCACACATGCAAGACTTAAATCATCGCCTGGTTTGTCAGGTTGGCTGCCGGGTAGAGCAGGTTGTGAGGTTTGAGCATGGCGAAATTCCCATTGTTGTGGCGCCAGCTCAACATTTCAACATGAATGCCCTAACTGAGCTCTTGGGTTGTAACGCTCTTTTGGTACCTTTTGCAGACTTAACGGATGGCCTGGGCCTGCTTTCTGTAGAACAGAGTGTTGTTGACTTCCTCATTGGCACCCTCAGTGAGGCTTTCGGATCGAGCGAGGGTGTAGGCAGGTATGACATGACTTGGCGTGCCTTCCAAGCAGAGCTGGCCTTAGAGGAACTGTTCTTTGGCCATCCATTGTCAGCCCTGGACAGTGTATGGAGTGCAAGCTTGGGAACATGTAGTCTGAGAGAGAGAAGCATCACACATGAGAGAGGATTTCTTGGACTTGCTCCTCATAACAGTGCCAGTGTTGAGGAGTCACCAGCAGCACTGGACCAGGGATGCCCTCCAAACAACACGGATTGAGAGGATTTGGACATTCTGCCAATGTCTCGACGCTGGTCCGCCAGTGATAGGGGCTGCACTCCTTAAGGTCGTCTTGGGGGACTTGTACAAGAGAAATGACAGGCTCCTGTGGGCAGAGCTTAAATCTGACCAACCCCCAGGCAGGCTGGTCGGTGCCTTGGATGTGAAGACTCTCTCCTGTGATCTCGCGACGAAAAACAGTTTCCCTCCACCCAACACCTTTAAAAGAGCCCGCAAAATTGGTAGAAGATAGAGGGCAGGATGTGACAAAGTGCTTAGAAGAAGGCTTTGCGTCAGAGGCCATAATATATTTACCATCCTTCAAGTTCCTGGACACGAGGGACAAGGAGGATAAACTGGAATTGTAAAGACTGGGTTTATCTTCAACAAGATGGACGTGTTTCACAATTGTCAGTGGTGGCTTCCAACACACTCAAGGTTTTGACGGAAATTGAACGCCGCTCACTTTGTTTTTCGAAGCACCTCAAACTATACAGGTAGGTCTCAAAAAATTCCAACATTTTGACATACCAAATTTGTGGTTTTCATTGGCTGTAAGCCAGTCATCAAAATTTACACAATTACTTAAAATAGTTCACTTTATGTGTAATGACTTTGTAATACAAGTGTCATTTTTGCCTTGAATTATTAATAGTTCACTTTATGTGCAATGACTTTGTAATACAAGTGTAATTTTTGCCTTGAATTATTGAAGGAAATTAAATGAAATATTAAAATAGATTAATTGTTAATTAAGGCTGTTGAAGACCAGGATGATGCCAAACCAGTATTGATGCCACCTGCCATGCGCCTGCCCGCAAACCATAATCGCCGCTGGACGAAACCTGAGGACTTCAGTACAATCAGTACATCAGTACAAGTCCAACATATTCACACAGTGAGGCCTTTCAGCTTTATGTGCAAGTGTGCCACCCTGTGGCGCTATTGGTGAACTGCTAAAGCCTGCGCACAAGCGTAGAGGTTTATTTAAAATCACGCTCTGTAGGAATACTGTGTTTTGTCTAGCAATGTGACAAAAGTACCTCCAACATGGAAATCTATCTCTTGTATAGCAATTTTTCAAAAAACGAATATCCTTCATTTCCTTCGGGATCAATAAAGTATATCTTATCCTATCTTCTCGTATCTCATGTTATTTATCTAAAATGATTGTAGGCTTGTATACAGAGTCATTGAAATAGTTATGAGGCCACTGGGATGTAGCCTGGTCCTTACCGCCTGTGACTACGTTTCTCTTCGTCATACAGTCTGGAACAAAGTAATAATAATCTGTCTCCGTAATGGGCGGATGCTTATTTTGAGGTTTAAAATCATTGGAGTTCCCTTAACCAATCAGCAACGTTTGGTAATGACGTATGCTGTGCGCCGGAGTTCAGGCTTTTACGCTTCCCACTTCCGCTTCAGGCTCTTACGCTTCCCACTTCTGCTCTCAGTAGTAAACAGACCGCTGGCTAGTATGCAGGCTACCTGACCGCCAGGGCAGTCTCTTCGTAGTGGATATATCTCTAACTTGCGCCAGCCACAGACCGAGAGTTGTATACCAAAAGCGTCACGTCGCCGAGATTATATCAGCTCTTGTCACACGCCAGTTTTCCCTCTTATCTCTTCTCGCCGCTTATCAGAGATTGTTGTTCTACGCAGCCCGGTGACTTCGTCTGAGCTTACTTCGTTCTCCACGGGCTGTTCAGACTACACTTTTGGATAAGTTGGATTGTACTGACGACCTACGTGTTATTTAACCTGGAGCTTGCTCAGTTAAACTAACAGGTGTTCGGCATAAAACAACGCAGCCTACCTTGAGCCACGCTCGGTGACTGGCTAACGTTACTGTCCACAAGGACGGTAGCCTCGCCTGGAGCCCAGCTCGGCCACAGGCTAGCCTCTGTCAAACACAAACACGGAGCGGTTTACCTTGAGCCCAGCTCGGTAACCGCTAGTCCCAGTCAAGCACAATCACAGCAGCCTTGCCTTGAGCTCCGTTCGGTAACCGACTAGCTCACGTCAAGACACACCGCCTCGCCTTGAGCCCCGCTCGGTAGGGTAGCTAGTAGCTAACATTCCATTCCTTAAGTAGGCCTATGCCGCATTGATTTTGTTAAGGTAATTTGAGAGTAGGGGGAAGAATAACGAGCAGCAAATGTTTATTTGAAAACATGATAAGTAGTGATGCATGTAGTACACTTGTGCGTTTAGGTTTAGCTATCACCATCTGATAAATCAAACTTTTCCCAAAGCCAGTTGGAAGGAGAGTTATAAGACGTCCTTGCCATTTATAAAATTGACAAGACAAGCCTCTTGCTCCTGCTTTAATTGCGTGATGCCCTCGAGAGTTGCGACAACTTCGCGGATAGCTTCTAGCGTCTCTTCCTCCGTCGCCATTGTTGCTGTGCTGTTGAAAGCAGGGGTGTCATGCAAGGCAAAATTCAGAGGGGGCACAATCAGGCACATTTTTTGTTCCTGTTAGAGGGGGGGCGGTGATTTCTCCCCCAGGAGATTTTGAAATTCAGGCTGCTAAACATACCATTTCAATGCAGTTTGGGAGGGACAGAAATACCTTAACAGAGCAAGCAGCAACCATCCTCTATCTGAGGACTAAGCTAAAGTATCTATTGTATAAGTTAATGTAAAACACATAGGTTGGTGAAAGAACTGTAAGCTCAAATTCAGCTCATTAAAGCATTTTTAGACACACACATTTACACTTAAGCCTACTACACATGATTTTAAAAACAGTATCATTGCAGTTGTTATGATTTGATTGATATGTGACCTAAGAACAATCTTACATTAAAAAAGTTGCTGAGGTCTGACTTTGTGGTGCTCAGAAATTAAATTATTTTAATCTTAATTCATGTGATGAAGGACTTTGAAAGAAGTTTGACAGGTTTCAGTGCTGAGTAAGGTTAACCCTAAATATTTGAATATTTTACTAGTAATATATTTTTCATGACCATTATGGCAAGCAATAGGCTACCTCATTTGTAAGTTGCTATCTGCAAATCATGAGCAAGTGACCTGATAATAACCTAAGTTATGAGCACGAGAGAGACTATTATACTTTCTTGCCCTCTACATCACGGTCATAGCGATCCTATATAAAACAACTAAGCCTCCTTTTGAACGCGTAGCCTATCCCTTTTCATTACATGGATTAGCAGCCAGATACGTGAAGAGAACAAGTGGAGAAACATCCAACGCAATGCCTTGGTAGGCCTAATGTTATTAGAATGGATTTTGTAGTCACTGCAAATCTAACACCCTCGTTTATGAAACTGGAAACAATTGAACCAGGAGACTTTGCCAAATATTTCTAATACTGACACCATGTAGGCTAACGTTAACGTAATGCTCTGAATTCGCGGCCAACATCAAATCCATAGTTCTAACTATTTGATCATCAAGTCAAAATTTCCTGGTCAACTACAAATAATTCCACTACTTTTTATTGCTTAGCTAGACTACTTACCACTTCAACACCATTGACTGTATCTGTTTAAACTGTAACTGTAACAGTTCAACTGTTCAAACTGTAGCCTAAAGTTAACTGTAACAGTTCAACACAAGCAAAATATTGCGAGCTCAATGCACATGTGAGTTGTTATGGGAACATACACAGACACCAATTTTAGGAAAAGGGCTGTTGACTGGTCTTCAGCTATTTTGCTACGGTTTATTACACATACATTTGAGTCGTTATAGGCTCTGGCTTATTATGGAGCATAATAAGAACAAAGTTATGATCAAAAAAATTATCAGGGACGAAAATCCGAGGGGGCACGTGCCCCCTTAACTTCAATGGGCATGACGGCACTGACTACAAGCAACTCGGCAGGCAAGTTCCGCGTCATCACTCAACTGTTCGCTGATTGGCGCGGCCGCATGCGAGCCGTATACTGTGGGTTGGGCCAGACTACATGCGAGGCTGAAATCAAATTTTGGCCGGAAGTACGTAGGATGGTAACACCAGGCTAGTAAAGAGGGCCCCCACCCTAAAGGATAAACTGGTAAAAAAAACTATGTCTCAGCTCCTAAACCAAAAGCTTTTTTTACTAAACCTATAGGCACATTTCAGTGCGGAGCCTGCAGACTCTGTACACACATTAACAAAATGACTCTCTTTAAGGACTCTACTGGTGAAAAGACTTTCTACTGTAAACATTTTGCAAATTGTAATTCTACTCAAGTGGTGTATCGTTTAGATTGTAAATGTGGTTGTTTCTATATAGGTCTCACAAAAAGGAGACTGCGGGATCGATTCGCAGAACATAAGTACGCCATTAGGACAAAAAATTCCAATTATCCTATTGCAAAACATTTTCAATTCTCTGGACAATGCAACCCCAATGAACTCACAGTCATGGTCATTGAAGTGATTCATAAAAACATTAGAGGAGGGGATAGACTTAAAAAATGGGCTCAGAGGGAAACCTACTGGATTGATACGCTACAAGCTTTGAAATATCCTGGACTTAATGATGATCTTGATTTTCTGTGTTTTTGTGATTGTCTTGTTCTCATAGGCCTACTATATTTTATGATACATAGTGTCTAACTGAACTTTACTGGTGTGTTTGTATATACATGGTTGACCTCTTAGGAGTAAATGTGAGTGGTTATTGCCTGTTCCTAAGTCCTACATGTTATTGTATGTAACTGTTATGTTGATAGTCATGTAATTATATCACATGACTGAGCTCTACCTTTTTAAGTGCACCTGTGTCATCAATTGTAATTAAGCCCTGAAGAAGGTCGTAAGCGACCGAAACGCGTCGGCAGGTCCAAAGTAAAATAAAGGACTTTTATTAATATATCAGAGTGCCTCGGATCTCTTCTCTCCTTTTTTGGCATTTGTTTTATGTTGCATTCAATCTTGTGACCATATATTGAAGGTCCTGTTCTTCATGAGGAAGTTTTCTTTTGCATAGGCCTACTGCTGCCGACTCCTCGCATAGGCTATTACAGTCAGCGATTGCTTCTGATGTCAAGTAACGACCATTTGGATATTATTGTAAAATATCGAAGGAGTTGTGGGATGTTTACATAGCTGTACAAGGATGTTCAGTTTAGTCCTCATGGTTATTTTGTGCAACATTGCGTATTAATGCGCAAGTGGAGGCCTTTGACGGCTCCAGTGAAAGATGCTTGGCATGTTGTTAATCAAATTGTTGTGCCAGCGGCTTATAGGGGGGAGGTTTTGGGATTAGCTCACGATCACCATTCCGAGGGACATCTGGGTGTCAATAAAACAGCAGATCGTGTGATGCGCCATTTCTTCTGGCCAGGAGTAAAGCGTGAAATCGCAAAATACTGTAAGACATGCCATTTGTGCCAGGTCGTTGGGAAACCCAATCAAATTATCCCGCCTGCTCCCTTACAACCAATCCCAGTCTCCTCTTAACCTTTTGAAACCTTTTGGACTGCGTGGGCCCTTTACCTCGCACCAAGTCCGGGAACCAGTACTTGCTTACCATTATGTGTAGCTTAACACGTTTTCCTGAGGCTGTCCTGCTGAGAAAAATAACAGCTCCTGTAGCCATAAAAGCCCTTCTAAATTTTGTTTCCATGTCCGGCCTCCCAAAAATCGTTCAGACCGACCAAAGGACGAATTTTATGTCTAGGGTGTTCGGGCAGGTCATGCAACAACAGTCAATCACGCACGTCACATCCAACTGTTACCATCCTCAATCTCAGGGCGCGCTCGAAAGGTTCCACCAAACTCTTTAAACCATGCTGAAGGCATACTGTCTTGAGTTTGAGCGAGATTGGGATGAGGGGGTCCCCCTGGCCCTTTTTGCAATACGCGAGGTGGTCCAGGAGAGCTTAGGATTTAGCCCTGCAGAACTTGTTTTTGGCCATTCCGTTAGGGGGCCTTTGAAGGTGTTAAAAGAGGCGTGGTTGACTGAAGCTACGAGTTAACTTGACTTAGCTGATTACGTGTCCAAAATTCGTTTTAGGCTTCAACGGGCTTGTCAGCTAGCTAAGGAGAACCTCAGGGTTTCTCAGAAGAGAATGAAAAAGATGTACGACCGTAAAGCTGTCGCTCATCAGTTTGCCCCTGGTGATCAGGTAATGGTTTTACTGCCTGTGCTGGGCTCTGCTTTACAAGCATGATATGCTGGTCCGTATCGTGTGGAACGTAGGGGGTTCACTCTTTATTACGACATACCGTTATTACGACATGCCCCTACTCCGATTTTTTTTAGTACCGCTATTCCGACATTACCAATCCTCATTTTCAATTTATCTCTGCAGTTCCTGTATCCTATCAAATTCCAACATCCTAGATGCATGGATGAGCTGTAGTCATGTCATCTGCACCTGCAGCTACATCAACAATCCACCCGCCATCCACTCCAAACAATGTTTTTCCCAATACTTGATATCGGCACACATTTCAGTCAAAACCTTAGGTGATTTTGAACTGGCCATGTGAATACATGTTACACATTATGTAAAACACAGGTAGCTCTCCTCATTTTATTCTCTAAGCTCTCAGGGGAAAACGATCGGAAACTCCATGCATCAAACAAACTCTGTGCGTGCAGGCCACCTATATTAATTAATTAATGGCCGTCAATCAATGGCCTATTGCGCAAAGACGGGCGGAAATCTTACGCTCCAGTAGCCTAAACCACTTCAGTGAACGTTCAAATAACCCCCAGAGTTCAGTGTCCATCAGGGTGTTCAAACTGGATGTGCGATATATTCAAGTTGCTTATATTGCATTTTAGAGGACAATGATAAAGCCATGAGCAACGCATTTTGGCTTGCCAGCAGGTTGGATAAACTCAATTTACTACACAATAATTTAGGCTAGGAATATATCTTTTATATATCATGCGTGCAGTTGTTGAATTGCACATAACATGTCTGCATATTTATTTAGTCTTCTTTCTCTCGACTCTAGGCTAGCGCATGCATTAGCATGACCCTATAATTGTGCAAAGACAGGCGGGATATCCGACGCTCCTTTTACAGTAAACCACTTCACAACGAACGTTCAAATAACCCCCAGAGTTCAGTGTCCATCAGTCCCAACATTTAGAAACACTAGATGTACCGCAGAGCGGTACAAAATATGACCGCCGCCCAGTCCAGCACATTTTTTCCACAAAAAGAAATCACGCTGAAAGGCCTATATGATTCTAACTGTCTCACTAAATTGCATTATCCACACTCAATTCTCACAGGTATCTGCTAGACAACAAGTACCAAAACATGATTAGTTCATAGATTTCACATGTAAAATTCATTTTATACAACCCCACCTCCATCTTGCCTGTTCATAATTATGAGAAATTCTTGATTGTTTGTGTTATGTTTATGTTATGTGTGTGTGTGTGTGTGTGCGTGCGTGCGTGCGTGCGTGCGTGCGTGCGTGTGTGTGTGTGTGTGTGTGCGTGCGTGCGTGCGTGCGTGTGTGTGTGTGTGTGTGTGCGTGCCTGCGTATGTGCCTGTGCATGGAAGCGTACATATGTCTACTGTGTGAGTATGTGTCATGATTACTGTGAATGTGTGTGTGTATCTGTTTGTGCACATTTGTGCACATGAACTGGATTAACATGACCCCTGGAGGCAAATATACGGAAAAAATGGTCATCCTAGGCCCTACAGTTCTCAAGATATTCACAGAGAACTGTGTCTGGCCTACCCTCCTTTCGGGGGGTCCAGTCCAGCGGGGGGGCTACAGATCAAAACGAAAAATGACAGTTCCATGCTATCTATGTGGGGGTACATGCCCACCAAGTTTTGTGAACCCCGGTCTTTCAGTGTCCCGGGAATCCTTGTTGGTGTACGTCACTAAATGTACACATAAATTGTTTTATTGTAAGGCCCCCCATGAACGAAAGTACACAAAACTTGGCATGCATTCGGAGGGTGTCATAATGATCGATCCTACACTTTCAATTTCGTGCAGTTTTGACCATGTCAGCCAGAGATATTGTGATGAAAACACCTAATTTTTTGCTTTTTAATTTTTAACTAGGTGGCGCTATACATGAAATAAGTGGTAATGGGATGGGTTGACATGGCCCCTTGAGATCAACATACAAAAAAAAGGTGGACCTCCTAGGCCCTACGGTTCTCGAGATATTCACAGAAAACTGTCTCCGGCCACCTACAGGCCAGTTGGTGTATAGTAACATAAATTAATTTATTGTGTGTCCCCCCATGAACGGAATTCCACGAAACTTGGCGTGCATTCAGAGGGTGTCATAATGATCCTACACTTCCAATTTCGTGCAGTTTTGACTATGTTAGGTCACAGATACCTGCGATTACAACACCTCATTTTTACTTTTTTGTGTTTAACTAGGTGGCGCTATACATGAAATGAGTGGTTATGGAATGCGTTGACATGGCCCCTTGAGATCAACATACAAAAAAAAATGGTCCTCCTAAACCTTACGGTTCTCGAGATATTCACAGAAAACTGTGTCTGCCCTACCCTCCTTTCGGGGGGTGCAGTCCAGCGGGGGGGCTACAGATCAAAACGAAAAACAATGGTTCCATGCTATCCATGTGGGGTTACATGCCCACCAAGTTTCGTCTACCCCGGTCTTTCAGTGTCCCGGGAATCATTGACAGAAATTTGGACATGCGAAAAAGAAAAAAAAAAAAAAAAAAGAAAAAAAAAAATCTGACTAAACCTATATGACCGCCGCTTCGCTGCGCGGCGGTCATAATAATCGAAAAGTCCAAGCGTGAATTGGGTGTGTTTTGATTTTGAGAGAGACTGGAGAAGGGCTGTATGTCTCACAGCAACTGCGATAACCTTGTTTCTTGAAGGTTATCCTTACCTCCAAGTATCCACATCTAATGAGGGTCGGCGACTATCCAATACCCAATACTATTTGCAATGCCCTCGATATACATATTGTTGGAAAGCTTAGTTTATGGCCGTTCGTGTGAGTACAATAACTTAATTTTGTAAATTTTACCAAAACGACTGGTTTCACCTTGCAGGGTCACATTTCATTTGTCTTATCTTTTTTTATTCAAAACAATTCGTAGGTATCCATACTCAAGTCTAATTACCACCAGACACAAATAATCATCACTTAGGTTAAATCCCCTCTCTCTCTCTCCAAAATCTCTTCCTCTGAGATGCACGCGCTATAGGCTATAATTTAGGCTACCTGATATTTCAAATGTGACTCTCTAATCAACTTTTTTAGCTCTTAAACACGAAAAATACACTGAGCTGGTGTGTGTGAGGCGCACTCTCTGACTCCTTGAGATATGCGACTAACCTTTCGGTTGAAGTTCTTGTGCGTAGGCTATTAGGCCTATAGAATCCAATCCTGTTGCCCCTGCTATTTATCAATGTAGCCTTTTATTGTTTTTTTGCCATGAATCGTCTGAGCTGTGATGAAATCGTGTGTTGTTTAAAGTTGGGACGATTACTGTAGGCCTAGGCTATACTGCCCATATTGGAATAAAAAAATTAAGGCCCACCCTACTTCGCAAAAGTCCACTCCGTTGAAAAATCCTGGCTACGCCACTGTTAATGACCTCGTGTCGGAATGGCAGGACGTTTGAAAAAAAGGTCATGTGTCGCTACTCCGTCAATGGAAAAAAAAAAATGTCGCAGTAGTGGGACGCTTGAAAATTTGTTGGACGTGGACAGGTTCGCCCTGTACACTCAAAAGTAGAAGCAACAAAGTGTTCTTCTAATGCCTTCGTTTAACATACAATTAAGTTAGGTAACGTAACTAACTTTAAGATGTTTTAACTTACCATTTGTATGTGACATGAACCTAATCAACGACAATTCCCATCAAGTTTTCACGGTAGGCCCTACACTTCTGAATATTCCTCCATTATGAACTGGAATATGCCGTGGAGGATGTCTGTGTCGTTCATTCCTCCCGGCTGCATGGCTGAGACTCATAGCTTCAAAGCTTACCAAGGAATACTTTCTAATTTGAATAAAACTTGTGCGATAGCTATGGTCATCTCATCTGTGGATGCCGTCATGTTGTTCGTTGAGTCACACCTCAACCCGCCTCAAAGCCAACACTGATTGGACGTTCGTTTGGTGAACTGCTCCAAATTCTCTTTAACGGAAATTTGCAAGACTGATCTGCTAGTGAAAACCTGAAGCTTGCAAGATCAGGATGGTCTCATGAGGCTAGGTTACTACAGGTCTTTCTGTAAAAATTTCTCGGCCGTAGCTGCCCCTCTCACCGACCAGCTTAGCACAAAATGTCCCTTTAACTGGACTGACACCTGTCAGGGCACGTTCGACTCTGTAAAGGCGCTGCTTACTACTGCGCCGGTGTTAGTCTGCCTTTCTCTGTCACAGTAGATGCAAGCGATTTAGGCGCTGGTGCAGTCTTGTGTCAGGAAGGTAGTGGTGGTTTGGACCATCCAGATGCTTTCTTCTCGTGCAAGTTCAACCATTATCAACGCACGTATTCAACTATAGAAAAAGAAGCGCTGGCGCTACAGCACTTCAAGGTTTACGTGGGGGGCGCAGCTGCTGTAATGGTCTTTACTGATTACAACCCGTTAACATTTTTGAATCGTATGTGCAACAACAACCAAGCAATTAATGCGTTGGAGCCTTGTCCTTCAAGGCTACAATATCAATATTAAACACATTCGGGGATGGGAAAATGTGGTCGCCGATGCTTTATCCCGTGGTTAACATTGCTGGACTATGAATAAAGTGTCGGGTCTTTCTGCTTCTTTAATGGTTGTCTTTTGACCCATAGGATGACTTGGTGTCTCCGTCATTCAGGATAAGTATCCATTTTGTATATATGTACATATTTAGTATTGCAAATTGTATGGTTTTTCTTGTGATGTAATAATGTAACATCCTTTATCTTTGCCCGCCATTTATTTCTTAAGGATTGGGGTGTTAAATGGCCTTGAGTTTTCCCCTGTTGTGTGACGCTGTGTGTTCTCTTGTGTGTCACTGCCTGTAATTGTGTGCAGGTGTCCCTGATTCTGTACTGATGAAGGGGGTTGGACCTGCCTTTAAAAGCCGCCCGCTCCGTCTTGGCCGCAGCTCATTCCCTCGCGGACCTTCACGCGTGACGCTACTGTTTTTCGCTTAGGCGTTTAATATTTGATACGGGGCAACTATCTCTACAGCTTTGCTGTTCTGTTTTTTCGGTCCTATTTTTGTAAATTATATTGTAAATACTCGTGAGTGCCTGGTGACGGGACGGTGAATTTTGTTTTACTTTTGCACCTCAGAGTAGGTTACGGCAGTGCAGCAGGAAGCTTGCGGAAGACTCACCTGCATTTTTCTTTTTGAGGAGGTCAGGTAGTTTTATGTGAATATTTATTAGAGAAGGAAGCTTGACAGGGACTGTTTTGTTTGTCATTACCAACTGAAGTCAAGCTGACATTGTTGTTTGACGTTTTTACCGTCCGAAAATAAATATTTTTGCAACTCCGACTCCTGGGACTTTCTTATGTTGTACCCATTTTTAATTAGTTTAATGGGTTTGTAACAATAGCATACTGTATGTTTATTTTGTCCCCATCCCTGTTTCACCCGGACCAGGAGGTAGGCTACAAATGAACATAGGCACGTTCTGCTGTTGAAATAATTCCTGAACTGTTTTATTCCGAGCTGAAAATGCAATGATGGCCTATTTGACAGAAGACTGGTTGCTAGTGACAAATATTAGCTTTCAGTGTGGTACGATCTCTGTAAATTACGTTAATTCCAGTGTTTCAGTCATCCCGCTCTCCCTTATGGTTGGCTAGTGGTATCTCATTTCCAAGGGGAATATTTTCACCCTATGTCTTGCCACTCGGTTGCGAGGGGCTAGGGGTAAGATGAATGGATAGGGGAAGGGTAAAACAGAATTGAGATCGGTCCTTAATCTCAAAATTACGACTTTATTTCTTATTATTATGACTATGGGCCCATCCCAATACCTCCCCTACCCCTAGATTTTTGCCCTAAACCTCGTTTTTTGCACGTGTAGGGCTAGGGTGTCCCATTACTTTAGGGAGCAAGGGGAATTGCTATTTTCCCCTTAAAATCAACCCTCAAAATATAGCCAGGACCGATGGCTTAAAACGAAGTGGGAGATTAAATTACCCAGGATACCGTGCGAGCTGGCCAACATTGTTGCCAACTATTTCAAATGGAAAGTAGCTAAAGAAAAAGTCCAAAAGTCGCTAAATGCCACTAGATGACGTCATGCACTAATTTGCATATCAATTACGTCACCAGGTTGTGCGATCTGTCGTGGAAAAACTAGTCCACTTTCGAATCCACTAGCAATTTATCACTTGACTATTACTAATTAGCACTCTGGGACAAGGCGTCCGAAGGAGACAGAATAGACAGGAGATCTCTGAAAAACTGCTGAATCTTTATTCACCGTATTGCAATGATAATCCAGTCTAAAACAATGTTCAGACCAGGTGTCAAGCAATAGGGTGAGGTGAGATGTCATCAGATGGCGGCCCCCGATGAGATCTACCATCAAAATGGCTGCGGCCTATCTTTTATACTCCTTAACCTTGAAGTTGGGCCTTCTCGCCACCCTCGAAAGACACCTGTTGGCCTATCAGCATCCACCAAGGTTACGGATATTGGTGGGACACCTTGTCATATCATGCATAAAAATTATATGCAAAACTGTCTGATTCTGGTTTTTTCCAGTTACCATTACCTCATCCTCTCGCTCTTGACCGTCTAGGCCCAGTGTCACTGTGCACTCATTCACCCCACTCTTTGACACCTGGTCTGGTCTGCTTAAGATGTGTACAGGCCTTGAAGTCTCATAATAATTGCAGTAATATCAAAGATTATAAAAAACATACATGCATCCTTTAAGTCATAGAAATCCACCACATATTCCCTCCTTTGAGGCTAAATTAGCCTCACTCTACAGCAAGCATACTTGACATGTCATGACCTAATATATTGTCAAGACCTGGTTATCCAGACATGCGTGAGCATTTACTATGGAACCTTGTATATGGTTAGCACCCTTCCTAAGTGATGAGTATACAATTTTCATTATCATATGTGTAATTGCAAAAAAATGTATATATATATAAAAATGTAATTGTAATATATCATTACCTAATCTAATAAAATGATGACTATGCACTAGTACTCTCAGATATGTGTAATATTGCTAAATGATCGACCTGGACGCCCAGACCGGGTGACAAAAAGGCCAATTTTTATTATGAACAATGGCTAGGACCCGAGACGGATTTGTCCCCAAAGCCGACCAATATGCCAGGCACTTTGAGCATAAACAATTTTCATGCAACGGCCATCGTGCCAATTCGGAGTTACATAACATCATGATCGCATTTGTCCCCAATCTGCCAATCCGTTTTCTCCTCACATATTCGTAAGTAAGTATATATATATATTTTTTGATTATATATTGATTTAGGTTGACTATTTTCCTTACATGTCCCACCCCCCCCGTTCTCCCGTAGCATCGCCCCCCCCCCCCCTTAGATATCTCCCAGATATCACACACTCATGCCCTTTCCGGGCTGGGTGGACGTCACCGGTCGCAAGTGTACGCCACACTTATGGAGCCGGGCCGTCAGTCCCCTGCCTTAGGTTGCCCCTGCTGACCAAAATGGGGTCTTACCCGTCATTGGGCACTGCCTGAGCCACAAACTCCGCCACGCCTTTTGGCGGGCCGGGGCTAGCATACGGCAGGCTGGGATGAGAGCATGTAATATAAATTTCAAGCAAGCAGTACTATCCAACTCTTCTGTATGGCCTTGCAGGTGAGGGCTAATCCTCCACAATTCTAAGTTTCATCTACGCATAATAAGTATTCATTAGCCATACATCACATCCATCTTACCTTTCCCTTATCCCTTTATGCTCTTTTTAGGCGACTATTCGTATCAGGTCACAGCCCATGACTTCTATCCTTTTCTCTGTCACCTGGGCGTGCAGGTACATGTCTTGTGAGTTACCTATCAGTAATTGTGTGTGTGTGTGTACAGACAAAGCATCTATGTATTCTTGTGTATAGGTGTGGGCGCCTCGCATGCCCCACCCTATTCTTGCCAAACCGGTGGATGGACGACTAAATAAGTCTGGAGCCCCTCCAACATTATTCGATTCTCCTGTCCACGTGTGTTCGGGTACATTGCTTCATACTCATTTTCCATGACCATCAATTGTTTGGCCACAGTCTTGGAGCAGATCTTCCCGCAGCATTGGGTAAAACAGCAGAACAGTCCTATCACCAAGGCAGCTCCAAGCAGTATCTTCCCAACAAACGCTACAATTTGTGCCCCTAGTGACCCAAAAGTGTCTTTCAGCCACTGAGTTACTGGTCTAAAAAATTCTGACACATCACCCAAGCCAAACGTCATTCCTTTTCCAGAAATTTCATGGGCTTCTCTGTTCAAGTCCTTAAGTCTGTTCATTGCGTTTGTGAAATCCTCCATATCTTCATCTGCTCCAGGGATGTATGTGCAACATGACTCTGTCCCTACGACAGCACACACTCCCCCTTCTTTGGCCACTAACCAGTCCAGTACCATCCTGTTCTCTATTACCATCCTAGTGGTTTTATTTAGCCTACGGTCCACTGCAAGAAACGCATCCGAAGTGGCATTCATAAATCGCAGATGGTTGTAGTGGATTGCGTTAATCCACTCTGCATTCTTAGCAATTCCCACCGCTGCTCCATAAAATGGGATGGCAGCTGCCTCAAATCCCGCAACCACTTCGTCCCTTACTTTGAACTCCTTTGGAATGTTCTTTGGCTGTCCAAATACGTCCAAGTATATTTCTCCAGAGGTGACTGCTCTTCGGTTCCTCTTTGGACCACCACGGCTCTCCGTTTGCTCTCGTGAGTCTAGGGTCATGTTGGTCAATGTGGAGTTACGTTGCTTCCAGGGGATGATGTGAGTTGTCTGGGCCAGCATCACTCGGGCACATTTTCCAGTCCAGTATTTTGGAAGAGTATTTCGCACTCCCCACTTTTTCCCACAGGCCCACCATGCGTCCGCCAGGGGAATGTCTTGTGGGTATCGAGAAAACATCTTTGTTGTTGCATTGTCTGGGGGCTCAACGGTCCATTTCTGTCCACTTTTGTCCATTAACCTGAACGTAAAATCTGTTGGTTGACGAACCCATCTCGAAGTACAGTTTCCTTCAAATACTCCTACCTCTTCCATCTTTATCTGTGCATCCTGATGTCGATATCTCACTGCAGTTTTTATAGCGTGTGCCATAAACTGTGCTATCATACTGGTGCCTGTGTTCACTTCCTGTGAATTGAGCTTAAAATCCTTTAGATCTGTTCTTATTTTCAGTTCCGCTGGGCTCTCAAAGCATTCAAATTGCGCATCCTCAGGCACCTTGTAGTATGGGTGGGTTATCGGTACTGTTGCGATTCCCACCCCTGGGTAAGCCTCTGTACATCTCTGTTTATTATTCTTCACTGGATTACCGTCATCTCGGTTGTATTGGGTTTCCTCATCACTCCATGTTGCTGTCTCATTCAATTTTCGTCCTCTCCGGCTCCCCATTATCATAAGGCAATGAAACGGGGAGAAATGGTCCTGTAAAAACGTTTTTCCTGACTTCATGTCGGCTGCAACTTCTTCGCATGTTCCAGCCATGGGCAGTACAGTCAGTTTTGGTTTAATTGTTGAGCACACATAGCAATTTCCTTCTGGGTGTACAGTCTTTGCAGTGTACTCGGCCCACTTCATCCAAGAATTGTCTTCCCAGTCTTTTAAAATTCCTGTTGACCTTTTGTTCCTTCTTTTGATCCAACTTTTATTGGTGTGGCCTCCGCTACCCTCCTCCAGTGCCTGGAGAGGTATTGTTTCATTGTTTACTGGCATGGCTGTGCTATTTACCTCTGTAATTGTGCTACTCACCTGGTCTCTCCACTCCTCACCTGACCCTTCAGGTTGATTTATTGTCCCATCCATTTTTTCAATATATACGGCATCAACCAAATCTTCCATATACAGGATATCGCTTGATGTCTTTTTGTACAATGTCTTATTTGACAAGAAGGTTGGTGTCTTCACCCCATCAGTCGTCGTCTTCGCTTTCCGAACGCTGGGGGAACCAGTCCCTAGTTTCTTCTTGTTTTTTCCACTGTGCGTCAAGGAAGCTATACCTGTAGTGGGGGTCATCTGCAGAACATTTTGGGTCTGCTGGTCCCTCCGGGCTGTTGTTAGGGAACGGTGGCCTCTGGTAACTGGGCGAAAATTTAGAGGATGGCTTGTAGTTTGCGTAGTTGATGGCAGTGTCCTCTGTTGTGACTGGCCTACTTGTGGGAAGGTCGAAGGAGTACCATGTGTCCCAGTTGATTGTGTCCCCTTGCTGGTGCGTGGGCGGCGGCAATACTGCTTCCCCTTCTTCCTCTTCTGGTTCTGATACCTCTTCTTCTGTTGATTCCGCCTTCTCTTCGGCATGGTCTCTATCGTTGTAGGGGGTTGTGGAGATGACTGTAGAGCCGGCTGTATGGACGGCTGGGGGACTATCTGCAGTGGGGGCTGGTATGGTCTCGGGTATATGGGGTTCGGGAGTGGCCTCAGGGTTAGGTGAATGTACCCGCCTCCTCCTGTTTGGACCCAGTTCGACCCCATCATCAGCAGTACCTGCAGAAACAGGTAGGGGAGAGAAAACACCACGCACCCTAGGCATATCACGCTTAAGGCCAGTATCAGGAGTCGGCCATATCCTCCTTGCCGTATCCCCACTTGTACTTGGCTCTCCCCTGGATTCCCCACCACCATCATTCTCCCTGGGGGAGTCTGGCGGAGGTCCCCGCAGTCCTTGATCTCCTTCATCATCGTCTGGCTCCGTTGTTCTCCTCTGTGACACCGCCCTGTAACAAGAGTTAAGGTGATACCACAACTGTGATCCTTCAACTCTTACCGCTCTGGGGGTGGCCTGGGTCACTCTGTAGGGTCCCTCTGCCCTGGGGTCAAGGCATGACCTCTTGAACACCTTCAAGTACACCCAGTCTCCCACCTGAATGGGTCCTTCTTCGGTCCTCCTTTCCAGCCTCTTTTCCCTTCTCTTCTGCTCTTTGAAAATTGTCCTGTGAACTTGAGACAGTTGTTTAATATAACTGCTCACTTCCTGCTCCAAAATTTCTAACGAGGGTCTCCGATCGTCACTGATTCGTGGAATTGGCATTGCTCTCCCTGTCACCATTTCGTGTGGTGTTAGGTGAGTGGTGCGATTCTTTTCACACCTCATTTTCATCAGGGCAATCGGCAACGCATCTACCCAATTTAGATTTGGCGACCTTGGATCCACGTTCGAGCTCTGGCAGATCTTTAAAACCTTATTCTTAAGCGTAGCGTTACATCTTTCCACTAGCCCTTGGGACTCCGGGTGATAAACGCATCCGAATCTGGTCCTGATACGTAGGGCATTCGCAATTTTTCCCCACGTGTTAGCCGTAAATGCTTTGCCATTGTCACTGCTGATTATTTCTGGAATCCCGAACCTGGGGATCACTTCTCTTGCTAAAAAACGAATCACAGTCTTTTCATCCTGTCCCCTGCTTGGGCAGGCTTCCACCCACCTTGAGTATCGACATACTATCACTAGAACATGTTTGTATGAATTGACTGTTTTTCCCATGTCGATGTAATCCATTACAAGATGTTTGAATGGACCTTCTGGGAGTGGAATGTGTCCCAGGGGTCTTGGCCCTATGCCTGTTTTTATGCATTTCCTTGAGTTGCTTATTGCACAAATGTGACAATTCCTCAACACATAAGCAATGCGATCCTGAAGCGATGGTGCCCAGAATCCTCTGTCAAGAATCTGCTGCTTCACTTCCCCCCTTGCACTGTGAGAAACACAATGTGCCTGATCTATTAGGAGATCGAGGAGCCGATTCGGGGCCACCATCCTTCCATCATGATTCCTCCAAACCCCATCAGTTCCCTTTGTAGCCCCCCTCTGTTCCCACAACACTTTCTCAGTATCAAGGGCAATATTCTGTGCCTCTTTTATGTCATCCAGTCGGAGTTGGGGGTCGACTATGACAACTCTGACTCTCCTGCCATCTGGTAGGTCTGCTATAGCTGGAGCCTGTATGGCCACTGACTCTGAGTCTGTCAGGAGTTGGTCAATCAAACCTGTTGGGTACCTGGCCTCACAAGGTTTGTCCCAGCATTTAGGGCAGCCTGCCCTTTGACATAATGCACAACAGAGGGGATCCTGATTATGTATATGCTCCTCATCATACCATTTAGAGCACCATGTGCACTCATTATAATGGTATGGGCACCTTGTGGGGCATGGCATAGTACATGGCACGCCATCCGAGGTTGATCCGTTGAACAGCACTGTATGTGGTTCATTCTCCTGAGGGGGTTTTGGGATTGCATTAAGCCTTCTTGCCTCTAAGGCAGCTTCCTTTGCTACCTCATCTGCCTTAGCATTCCCTACGGTAATGTGGTCCTGCCCCTTACAGTGTGCTTTGCATTTACATATGGCTAGCTGTTTTGGTCGCATCATAGCAGCCAGCAATAGTTGGATTTGTTCCAAATGTTGGATAGGGCTTCCATCTGATTTCTTGAAACCTCTTTGTTTCCATTGCGCGCCATGCACATGGCAAACATTGTGGGCGTATGCACTGTCTGTGTGTATGGTTGCGTCCTGTCCCTCAGCTAATGAACATGCTGCTGTCAGTGCCTTAAGCTCAGCTAGTTGAGCTGAGCAAGGTTGTGTGCATGGTTCACACATGATTGTGACAAAAGTGTCATGATTCACCATTTGCACTACACTGAAACCTGCGTGTGTTTTATTGTCATAATTATGGCTAGAGCCGTCCACAAAGAACGTAATGCCCTCTTCAAGTGGTTCACTCTCTAGATCTTCCCTGAGTTTAGAGAATGCCACTGAGTCTGAGACGCAATCATGCGGTTCACCCTCATAGTCAAGAGGGACAAGGTCCGCCGGGTTCCCTGCTGTGTCACATGCCTGTATGTCAACGTCGGGGCAAAGAGATAAATTGTAGTATCTGAGCTGTCTCTGGGGTGTTAAGCAGAATTTCCCTTGTTCAATTAACTGGGCTATTGCATGACTGGTGTGTATGATCACTGACCATCCCATAGTAATGCTGGAGGCCTTGACATATGCTGAATACACTGCCTCAAGTCCCTGAAAGCATGGTGGATAACCCTGTGCCACTGCATCCAGTTTAGAGCTATAGTACGCAATTGCTTGTTTGCTTCTCCCCTGACACTGTGTCTGTGCTAAGATAGCTGTCATGTATGCATCCTTCCCCTCCTCTTTCTTCACTGACACATACAGGTGGAATGGTTTTCCATAGTCCGGCATTGCGAGAGCAGGTGCTCGCTGCAGTTCTCCTTTAATGCGCTCAAATGCTTCATTTCCATCCATTGTCCAGGTGAGGCGGTTCCTCAGATTGCTGGTCCCTGCATTCATGATCATGGCTCGTAGTGGGGCTATCTTCTGTTCATAGCACTCTACCCAGTCACTACTGAAACCTATTAGGCCAATGAACGACATCATCTGTTTTACCGTGTTTGGTCTTGTTGCTTTTGTGATGGCCTCAATATGTTCTGGGGCAATTCCCTTATGTCCATGCGAGATCAGGCGACCTAAATAGATCACCTTGGGCTGGGCGAATTGTAGTTTTTTTCTTGACACTTTGTACCCCCCTTCGGCCAGAACGGTTAACACATGGACTGTGTCCTTTTCACAAGTTTCTCTGTCCGGGGCACATATCAAAACGTCATCGAAATATTGCAGGATCGTGCTCTGACACGTGATGTGCTTTAGGTCCTCCCTTAACGCTTGGTTAAAGGCCACGGGACTCAACTTTAGTCCCTGGGGTAAACGATTGTATTGATAAGTTTTCCCCAAATATTGGAATGCAAAAAGTTCCTTGCTCGCTGGCGCCACTCTAATGGAGAAGTAAGCTTGCGTTAAATCTATGACGGAAAACGTGGTAGCATCAGATGGGATGTTTGTCAGTAACACGTTAGCATGTGGTATGTCTGCCGGATAGTCCTCAATGCACGCATTCACCGGCCTGAGATCTTGGATCATTCTCCATCTCACTCCATCTGCCTTTCGTATAGGGAAAATAGGCGTGTTGCACCTTGCACTTGGGACTTCTTCTAGGACTCCTGCTTTCAGAAGATCTTCAATTGTTCCCTTAATTCCTTCAACTGCTTCTGCTGAGAGTGGGTATCGTGGCTGGAATGGCAACGTTACTCCTGGTTTCAATTTTACTTCCACAGGGCTTGCTGACTTAACCAGTCCTATGTCTCCATCCCCTTGGGACCACACCACGGATGGTACTTGTGCTAATATCCTGTCCATGCGCTCCTCATCTGTTTCTGTTGCCTCCTGCAGCATCATCATTTTCCAGGCTGCTTGTTTTGGCTCCACAAGCCTCTCCTCTGCTTCACGATCCATGCATTGTGTCACATATCTTTCCCCGTCTGGGTCAGACCTGCTGAAGGGCACATGATTATTTTTGTCCCAGCATCGGTACCCTATTCCTACCATTAGGCCATGCATGCAATAGGGATTGCCATATGGACAGTCTTCGACATACGGTATATTTAGGACTTCTTCCAGGGCTGTTTCTGGACCTTGGCCTCTTTTCTGCTCCTCATCAGTCCTTTCTGGGTTTAAGTCTGAGGCGTGTGCCGTCGGTGGTGCATCAGTCTCTTTAAAACATCATGACAGGTGTTGCATGTATGTGTCCCAGTCTATATCATTGCTGTCAAAAGGTTTGTGTCGCGTTTTGTCCCAGCATCGATGTCCTGCTCCTGGGATCCTTTTGGCATAAGGTATGCCCCTCTGTTCCTGGAGTCCTGCATTCATGAGCTCGATTATTTGTGGGACGCCCCCTACGGTGATTGGGTTGCTTAGCTTTACTCTGTACATTGGACCGTCTTCTGTCTCAGTGGCTATTTGGACCCAATCATTTGTTGTCCCTTTCCATTTGGCACATCGAAGCTTGAGCATCACTGGGCCCATCTCTCTTGTTCCGTGTCCTTCTGCCACTCTTAAAGTGATGTGGGGCATTGTTCCAGGCATGTCAAAGAATGCTCCCATATTCCCTCCTTCCATGAACTTTAAATCAGCAGCCACTCCTTCTTCAGCCACTATTACTGGGTGTATGTCCAGCGGAATGTGTTTCCAGCCTCCCACTTTTCTGTTCCACATTTTCCTCTCTTTCTTCATTTGGCGTCTGGTCAAACTTAATTGTGCAGTGAAAGGGACATCATGGTGCTCGTAGATGGCCATGGAGGTTGCTTATTTGGTCTGCAGTTTGTTGTACAGCTCTTGTTCCAGGTCTGGTTCCAACTGACTGATCCAGTAAACTTGCTGGACGTGGTTTTGTGGGGGCCCATGTGTCATCATAGCCATCTGGGTTGCTAACATCTGCACTCTTGACGGGGAGCATTCAATTTGGAGTCTTAGATTGCACAACACGTCCCGCCCCAGCAGGTTGACAGGCGTGTGTCCCGCTATTAACACTGGTATCCTAATTTCCTTGTCTTCTATTTCAATTAATACTGGGGCTGTCATAGGAATAAGCTGCGTTTTTCCTGAGAAATCCACTATCTTCATAAATTTTCCTGAAGACCTGGGGAGGTGCTGGGCATCTTTTGGGTGAAGACAAGTGTACGCTGCTCCCGTGTCCACTAAACATTTAACCTCTCTGGCCTGTATTAGAACCTGCAGCATCGGTTTTGCATCAGCTCCCCTCATCAGGGTGGGGAACTGACCCTCCCCTGGTTTTTCCGGGCCTTGTCAATTGTAGGCTCCCTCATAGGGGGAGACCTGGGCAGACTTAGTCTGCCCCTGCGGCGGGCCTCCCCTATAATGGGTCACCTGGTTGCCAGACTGGGCTTGGCCTTGTGACAGAGCTCCTCCATATTGAGTGGCCTGACCACTCTGTCGTATATGCCCATGTGGTGGTGGTGCTGGTCCCCCTTGGTTGCCTTGTCTACCAGTTCTAGTCAGGCAGACCCTGGAGATGTGTCCTACTCCTCCGCACACCCAGCACTGGAAGCTACCTGGTCCTTGATTTGTTGAGTACGTTGTCGTTCTCTTCCATAGCCTCCTCTTCCTGGCCCAAATCCCCCTCAGTGGGGCCCACCTCGGCCTTTGTTCTGTGGGTACCATTGTTGTCTCTGTTGTTGTATAGGCCCATACATCACTGGTTGAAATGTCACTGGTGGCATTTGTTGTGGCTGTATCATCCCCTGTTGTTGTATCACTGGTGCCGTCGCAGGCTGCTGTACCATTGGTGTTGCCACAGGCTGCTGTACCATTTGTGTTGATTGTTGCTGTGGGGCAAGAGCCTGGCCCCCTAGCACCGGGTCTGCGGCCAGCATCATTGGGGCTTGGGTAGCGACCTTTTTTGCGCTTTTTGTCTCTTGGAACTGCATTTGAGTGAGTTTTCGCAAGACCTCCTTTTCTTGTTGTTCCTTTTTATCTTCTCCTTGCCTGTGGAGTGTTACGTAGTGTGCCACTGCTAGTCTGAACTCATCTTTAGTCATGCAACCCAAGCGCCAGTCATTTTCTAACTGTTCCTTTACTGGACTCGGCAGGGTGTCCATAACGGCCTGTCTGAATTGTATTGTGGATGCATATGATTCCTCTGGTCGTTGTTCCATCCTGGCTGTCCAGTCTTTGGCCGCCCTCTCCACAAAAGCTGCGGGATTGTCATCATCTTTAAGCTTTGATAAGGGTCGATAAGCTTCGATAAGGGTCGATAGCTATCAAAGTCCTTTGCATCCAGGCTGCTGTCTGCCATCAGATACCCTAATTTCTCCCTCTCTAACACCGCTTCCGTCTCAGATTTTCCCAGTAACAAACTGAGCACATATTTTATGTCCCCTACTGTCAAGGTTCGTCCTTGTGTCTGGTTTTTTATCGTTGAAATCCATCTACCTCCTCCCTCGTGTAACACTGGGAGCCTTGCCAAGAGACCGTTCACGTCCGAGTGAGTCCACGGCTGGTAGTATGATTTTTTCTCTTTTATTATTATTGGTGCCATGACATGTGTTTCTTCATCTGAATCTTCATGGGCCTCTCTTTTGCATTCTCTCTCGTTCCTTTCTAATCTGTTCTTTTTTTCTTTTTCTCTTCTTTTTCTATCTTCTCCAGCTCTCTTTTGTTTTCTTTCAAACTCCTTTTTTACTTCTCTTTCAATCTCATTTAGCCCTTTTTTCATTCCTCTCCGGATTTCCTCCAGGCCTTTCTCAACGCCTTTCTTTACTCTGCTTATCCCCAAGAGTCCTGTGGTGATCATACTGGGTGGGATCATTACTGAGAGCATCGTCATTCCTTTTCCACTGCATTCTTTCTTTTGGCCCTGGTGGGATTGTACTCCTTTTGTACCTTTAAACTGTTTTTTGCACCCTCCACAGATTGCCCCCCGTTCCAGTAGTTTTGGTTCTGTTTTCTGTGTCTGGTCCTGCTCCATTGTTCGCCCTTGCTCCTGATTTATTTCTGCGATGTAATGGGCTCCGTCATGCTCTATATCCAGGTCGTCCTCCTCCTCACTAGGCCCTTCGCTGTCGTTTGTGTCCCACTCTGATTCGGACTCTTCTACACGGAATTTTACTAAGCACTCCTCTTCTTGGCTTTTGTTTCTAATATTTTGACACACTCATATATTTTCTCCAGTTTCATTAGTTCTCCCTTTCCGCTCTTCCAATTTAGTCCTTTCAGCTGCTAGGCTAATTAGCCTTTCCTCCTCTATTTCTTCCCTTCTTGTCCACTTCCAATGCTTCTCCTTCTCTTGTTCCAGAAGCTCTGCCTTCGCCCTTTCTTCTTCATGCTTCTCCTCAAGGCTCATCTCCTCTATGACTCCTTCTAATTTCTCCCTCTGTTCTTACATGAGCTTCAAGAAGTTGACCTTGTATTTCTGGTGCTTTTCAGATTCCCACATGCTTACTCTTTCTTATATCCATTTCATAGCCTCTCCCATTTTCTCCCAAGCTCTGGCTACCAGTTCTTCTTTTCCTTGCTCATTGCCTTCTGTCTTTGTCAGTTTATATATAAGTCGTTTTGCTTCAAGTGCTTTCCTCTCGCTCCAGCGCTCACGTTGTATCTCAGCTTCTCTTTGAATGGCTGCTCTTCCTCCATCATTCTCTGATGCTCCTGGATCATCCCTCTGTTTTGTTCGTGATCTCTTATTTTCTATCCCTGTGTTTTTATTCTGTTCCTGTCCTTTGGGAGTACTGGTGTGGGTTAACCCTTCTCCCCAATCATGCTGCAGCCTTTACAGAGCACACCTATGTTTTGTTGCCACCTCGTCTTCACTTTGAAGTGCTTCTTCCCACCTTTTGGCCACTTCTGTTTCGGTCCTCTGTATCCTTCCCGAACTCCTTTGATCTATCTCCGTTTCCCTCAATGCCCCTCCGGTCTCTTCACTTCTCGGGGCAAGCTCAGGGGCCCCAGGGCTGAAGAGGGGCGCTGTTGGTCTTGGTGATGCTCCTGATGGGGAGTCCTGTTGCCTCTCCATTATTTTCTATATTTCTTCCCACACCTCCATGCGATCTCCTCCCATTGTGACTTCTCTCAACACTAGGGCCGCTTGGATTGCAGGGCCCGGTGATCCTTCTTTCTATTGGCCCATTTCCTTTGTATTTTCTTTCTGTTATGGTATCTCGGGACACAGTCTGTCCCTTTCTGCATATGGAGGTGGGCGTAGTTCCTCCATAGGCAGGGCCCTTGGATCTGGAGCCTGGTTCGGGGATGCTTGCCTTTGTTGACTTGTCTTCATTTTTCCCTCTTCTTGCTTTTTCTTTATGGTTGTTGTTAGGGGCGACACCCTATCCCGGTCACCCTTCTCCTTCCTTTTCTGCTCGTCTATTTTCATGAAAGCTTCCCAGGTCAATAGTTCTTCTTCTCTTTTCTTTTGTCTTGCGGGCCTCTTGTCATGATTTTTATGGTTCAGGACCTTCTCCTGCATTTGGGCTATTGTGCTTAAATCAAATGTTCCATTGTATGCCCAGGGGGTGTGGTGCGTCCGTGTCCTTTCTTCCCATTTCTTGCTGACCTCCTTGATTCTATCTCTGGCAATCCTGTTCTCTTTCAAGACTTCCTCCAATGGTGTCATCTTCTCCCGTTGCCATTATTCACAGCCCTTCTCACTCCTGTGGGTTTAGTCTTTTGAATAGTTGTGGTCTTTCAAGTGAATGTTCTGAACCTCGTGGATATATAACAGATCGATCCTCTTCCGAGTCGTCGTCTTCCCGGTGCACCTGGCGTTGGTTTTGGTCTTCTATATTACTAGATTGTTCCCACTCCAGGTACCAACCCAGTTCCCAGTCTCGGAGGTGTGCCTCTTGTTCGTCGAAGCTAGGTATGATGCACACTGGCTGGTTATCTTCTGGTGTATATGGGCGTAGGTCACCGACTGTGTATAGTATGGCGTCCCTCAAGTCTCCCCAAGTTTCACAGTGAGCTGGAAGCAGCACTCTTTGTCCTGGAACCGCTGCCCCCTATTTGTCTGTGGTGCTTACGCCCTCCTTTTGGGTGTTCGGTGATTTTAACCACCCACTCTTTCTCTGACTTTTCACTATTATGTGCGTCTCCAGCTATTGCTCGGGTTTGTGGCCACTCCTGATTCTCCTGCAAATGCGTGCCAGGGTCTATGTCACCAAGTGTATAAATTACTACTTCAACAAGGCCCCACCACTCTCTACAGTATGTTGGGAATTGCAACCTCTTGCCTTGGAATTCCACGTGTTGTCCAGTGTCAAAGTTTATATAATACCCCTCTTCTCTATGCTGGGTAATTTATGTTCCAGATCACTTCATGTCCTCCTTGTGCCATATATCCCTGTAGTTTGCTTGTTGCTTGTTAGATAAGTTGTTTGGCTTTTTTTTCTGATTCCGTGTGTTAATATGGGAAACGGTTATAGGCCACTGCTATCTTAATTACTATGTGGTTGTTCCCTTTCTCTTCCCTGTGTTATGAATAGTCCTAACCTATCTGCTTCCAATGTGATGTACCCTACTCTGACTGTTGTCTCAACCCTGTGTTAGTAGCTTGATCCTCTGTTCTCTGGTGATGTTAGTTATTTTTCTAATTTACAATTAACAGAAACAATTTTGTTCTTACTTCTTATTTCACTTAATCCAAGTTTTAGCTGTTCCTGTGTGTGTGAGAATGCTGCTCTGGCCTACCTGTGTGTGTAAGACTTCTTATCTCTTGTCTCTTCTGAGCAGTCGGCCAGGTCTGGGCATGGAGCCAAGATCTGGGCAGCAAGCCCAGATCTGGGCGTTGAGCCAAGGTCTTCTGCTGAGCCTGGCCCCCACCTGTGGGCTTAATGTCTGTGGCAAATATTACTTCATACAATTATTTCTCTTTCTTTATTTTATTTACTTATTTCAGTTTTACACAAGTTATCAACTTCTAACAGGTTACTCTCTAGTTCTTCATTCATGTGGGTGCATTGCTCTATTGAGGTATACATAAACCTTCTAACAGTGTTCTTACTATTTTCTTATTGATGTGAATATATTGCTCTACTAACGTGTATACATGAATCTTCTAACAGTGTTATAACTATATTTCTTTATTGTTGTGAGTATATTGTTCTACAAAAGTGTATACATTTTGCCATGTGCATCACAACCTTTTGATTTTGTTTTATATGTGACAACATTTATTATAGCAAGGCACACTGTAAGATTTTATAGTAATGTTTCTTCTAAGTTTTAACCTAGTGTGAGCCTTCCATGTTTCCTTACAGGGGGAGAATTTCTTACAAACCTATGTCTCCCAATCACTTCCCACTGTGAGCTCCGATTCGTCTTCCAAAACCTCTGTACTCTGCTCTGCCTCCTTACCTTCTTCTCTGCCTCCTTACCTTCTTCTCTGTCCTTCTCTGGGTGTAAGGAGGACTTAGAGGGGCTGTAGGGGAAAAGGCCTTCCTCACAACTCAGAGGCTCAGGCGTCTCTGTTGAGAGGCATGTGAATACTTTTATCAAAGCATTTATGTCCAACGTATGTATCCTGTGCAAATCCTTGATCAGTATCCCAATTGCTATCTGTAATGATCCACTTTTATTCCGATCTCCTTCAACCGACCCTCTATCTGTCCCTCGGCGATCTCCTCAATCCTCAAAGTGTAGGTCTGTGTGCTCCCGGCACCTATTGTAGGCCCATGCTCACACACACTCAGTATTTTCACATAACAAATAAACATTTTAAAACTTTGTTCTGAGGGGTGCTATCTGTCTGATTATCACTGGCTCGGATTTTGTGCCCAAGTGATATTCAGCTCATGTTATTCTATTCTAAAATGTTTCTATCTGTCTGCATATCGCTGGCTCATGTGTTTGTCCAGCGATATCAGCTCATTCCAGTCTATTATAAAATGTTTCTATCTGTCTGCATATCGCTGGCTCATCTGTTTGTCCAGCGATATCAGCTCATGTCATTCTATTTCTAAAATGTTTCTATCTCTCTGACATCGTTGGCTCATCTGTTTGTCCAGCGATATCAGCTCATTTCAGTCTATTTCTAAAATGTTTCTATCTGTCTGCATATCACTGGCTAATACTTTGTCCAGTGATAGCAGCTCATTCCAGTCTATTCTAAAGTGTATCTATCTGTCTGATATTTTCTGGCTCATCTGTTTGTCCAGCGATATCAGCTCATTTTAGTCTATTTCTAAAATGTTTCTATCTGTCTGCATATCACTGGCTAATATTTTGTCCAGTGATAGCAGCTCATTCCAGTCTATTCTAAAGTGTTTCTATCTGTTCTGATATTTTCTGGCTCATCTGTTTGTCCAGCAATATCAGCTCATTTCAGTCTATTTTCTTAAATGTTTCTATCTGTCTGCATATCACTGGCTAATACTTTGTCCAGTGATAGCAGCTCATTCCAGTCTATTCTAAAGTGTTTCTATCTGTCTGATATTTTCTGGCTCATCTGTTTGTCCAGCAATATCAGCTCATTTCAGTCTATTTCTAAAATGTTTCTATCTGTCTGCATATCACTGGCTAATACTTTGTCCAGTGATAGCAGCTCATTCCAGTCTATTCTAAAGTGTTTCTATCTGTCTGATATTTTCTGGCTCATCTGTTTGTCCAGCAATATCAGCTCATTTCAGTCTATTTTCTAAAATGTTTCTATCTGTCTGCATATCACTGGCTAATATTTTGTCCAGTGATAGCAGCTCATTCCAGTCTATTCTAAAGTGTTTCTATCTGTCTGATATTTTCTGGCTCATCTGTTTGTCCAGCAATATCAGCTCATTTCAGTCTATTTCTAAAATGTTTCTATCTGTCTGCATATCACTGGCTAATACTTTGTCCAGTGATAGCAGCTCATTCCAGTCTATTCTAAAGTGTTTCTATCTGTCTGATATTTTCTGGCTCATCTGTTTGTCCAGCAATATCAGCTCATTTCAGTCTATTTCTAAAATGTTTCTATCTGTCTGCATATCACTGGCTAATACTTTGTCCAGTGATAGCAGCTCATTCCAGTCTATTCTAAAGTGTTTCTATGTGTCTGATATTTTCTATTTTTTTGTATATTATGTATTATATATTGCTCCTTTTCCCACTCTAGCCAACTTAACTACTGCCAGGTTAATTTATGGCCTAGTTGCCTCTTTTCCTCCCTCTACTCTGCAGCGCAGAGGGAGTAGTATCACACGCACAAAGCAGAAGAAAAAAGGAAAACACACACACCACCAAAAAAAAAAACGTACAGTTTAGCTGTGCTATCTGTTCCCTTCAACCTTAAACGGGATTCAGAATAACCCTATTCTGACTTCTCTACCATATAGAGGAATACCATAACATTATAAACACAAAAACCTTACAGATCAGTCGCACTGTCTGTTCTCTTTGACCTTCAAAGATTTCAGAATAACCCTATTCTGATGTTTTATTTTTTTCTTCTATCGCATAGAGGAATACCATAACATTATAAACACAAAGACCTTACAGATCAGTCGCACTATCTGTTATCTTTGAACTTCAAAAGCTTCAGAATACTCTCATTATTCTGACTTCTCTATCGCATAGAGTAAAATACCATATTATCATAAAACACAAAAAATACCTTACAGATCAGTCGCACTGTCTGTTCCCTTTGACCTTCAAAGGTTTCAGAATAACCCTATTCTGACTTCTCTATCGCATAGAGGAATACCATATATCATAAATCACAAAAAATACCTTACAGATCAGTCGCACTGTCTGTTCCCTTTGACCTTCAAAGGTTTCAGAATAACCCTATTCTGACTTCTCTATCGCATAGAGGAATACCATATATCATAAATCACAAAAAATACCTTACAGATCAGTCGCACTGTCTGTTCCCTTTGACCTTCAAAGGTTTCAGAATAACCCTATTCTGACTTCTCTATCGCATAGAGGAATACCATATATCATAAATCACAAAAAATACCTTACAGATCAGTCGCACTGTCTGTTCCCTTTGACCTTTAAAGGCTTCAGAATACTCTCATTATTCTGACTTCTCTATCGCATAAAGAAAAATACCATATTATCATAAAACGCATGCGCTTTTAAAGACCAACAGTGTAACTCAATCTCCCTCCTATGTCTCCACTATTCTTTTGAGGATTCAGTAAACAATTCAGTCCCAGGCTACCCACAAGTCACAACAGCCTGGCTCCCCCTAATGTAAGCAAAATTGCCTACCTGTGGGCCCTTTGGGGAAACGGCTGCCATGACCTGCTTCACCCGGGGCAGAACTGCTTTCCTGATGAATCCTGTGTCAAATCTCGGTTGGAACCTCCAGATCTGTCGTGGAAAAACCGGTCCACTTCCGAATCCAATGAACAATTTATCACTTAACTACTTACTAATTAGCACTCTGGAACAAAGCGTCCGAAGGAGACAATGCAGACAGGAGATCTCTGAAGACTGTTGATCTTTATTCACCGTATTGCAATGATAGTCCAGCCTAAACGATGTCCAGACCAGGTGTCAAGCAATAGGGTGATGTGAGATGTCATCAGCTGGCGCCCCCGATGAGATCTGAAATCAAAATGGCTGCGGCCTATCTTTTATACTCCTTAACCTTGAAGTTGGGCCTTCTCGCCTCCCTCGAAAGACACCTGTTGGCCTATCAGCATCCACCAAGGTTACGACTATTGGTGGAACCTATTGTCTCATCATGCATAATTATATGCAAAACTGTCTTCTTCTGGGTTTTTCCCAGATTCTGTTTTTTTCCAGTTGTAACAGGGCTTCTTATCTTGCCACCTGTTACTTGGCCTTGCTGTTACCACCATTACATCATCCAATTACATCATCCTCTCGCTCTCGGCCATCTAGTTCACTGTGAACTCCTTCACCTCGACCATCTAGCCAGGTGTCACTGTGAACTCCTTCACCTCACTCCTTGACTGCTGGTCTGGTCTGTTTAAGATGTGTACAGGCCTTGAAGTCTCATAATAATTGCAGTAATATCAAAGTTTATAAAAACCATACATGCATCCGTTAAGTCATAGAAATCCACCACAATATCTCACACTGTGCATAAGCGAACCACACGGTGTATAATAATCTCGCCAGGCATGCTGCCGGAGGAGGGCTAGCCCTGTGGGTTAGTGCTCCTGGTCTCCACTGTAATCCACGCGTGAGGGAATACAGTCCCATGTGTTAGATCGCAGTCTCTGCGATAGGGAATGTCTGGGTTACATATGTAACCTCGGTTCCCTTAGCAGGGACCAGATCTAACACAACGTGGCGTTTACAGTGTCTTCCTGAGCATCTGCGCTCAGTATTGCAAGAGGCGGAGGCGGCGTCCGTCATGAATATTTGTAGCCCTGGGGGCGGGCTCAGGGATTGACTGACGCCTTCTCAGCCTATCGGCATGAGTGAAAAGTGCTTCGATTGGATCCATGCCTATGTCACGTCCCATGTGTTAGATCTGGTCCCTGCTAAGGGAACCGAGGTTACATATGTAACCCAGACGTTCCCTATCGCAGAGACTGCGATCTATGTAACCCAGACGTTTTTGTTTTCCTCAGCATTTCTCGCCTTTTTTGTTTTCCTATTTTAATTTTCCTCAGCATTATTTCGATTATTAAGCTTGGCCCTAAGCTTTTCTTTAGGGACCCATTTTGTGTTTCTGAAGTGTTGTGCCATTTCTGCAGAAATTCTTCAATGCCAGACGATCCCCAAATGAGGAAATATATTTTGCCAGTTCTCCATCTTCCATTAAGGGAATCTGTGAAATTATCAAAATAAATGTAAATAGTTTTACTCTTATAATAACAACAATATATGACTAAAGCATGACTAAAGCTCAGTGTATGTGACAGGTGTATCTATATGTTGTACTTTTATGTGTGTGTGTGTGTGTGTCTAGATGAAGAAAATCAATTCTGCATCTCAGTTTACCTCCACCCCCTGCTCTTATAACTGCTGGAAGGTATATGTAAGTGTGTTCTTCTGTAAATGTGTGATATGTGTAAAAGTGTCTTCTTAAGTGCCAAACCGCATTAGGTGTTTACATTAACATTTATGCCATTTTAACATTCATGTCACAGCCCAGTCCAGACAAGCGCAGCTAGACATTTACACACACTTTACCTTGTCCTCCTCCAAGCGTTTTATTGCTTCCTCTAGGACTCCCCGTTGGCGTAGGAAATCAGACACAGTGATACTGGTCAGTCCTGTAAAGAAGATGCATTATGACCAGGTAATTTTGGTGACCAGGTAACTATGGTACTTTTCTTGTCCCTGAAAGAAATAACAAAAACTAAAAAACATTTCTTCTTTTTTGTCACGCTTACTACATCCTAAGAGCAACTTATAAAAACTGAATCATGGCTCAATCATTATTTTTTTTTATGTAATATGAGGCTTATGCATGGTTTTTACTGTTTTCTGTGGTTTTCCCTCTGTGCCCAAGATAGACTTTGGATGTTCAACCTTCTAAATTAAATATTTAAATAATGTAAAATTCAAGTCCAAATGATAAAACGCTGTCTATTTCAATCATATATTATATATTGTCATATTTATTCACATTTTCTTATATTTTTTCATAAGATGAAGCCCTGCTCCTGGGTTCACTGTCATTTCTGCCACACTGTACAAAATAGAATCCTGGAATCATTGTTTCCCTGGAAGATTTTAGAAGACCCTTTTCTTCTAAAATCTCATGATACTTAGTAACCATAGCAATAGCCACTCCACAGAGGGTTACATAGATGCACAAAGGGTGACTTCCATAAGGGTTAATACAAGTAAAGGAAGAAAGATCCAGGTAAAGATGAGTAGAAATGAGAGTATGTTTATTGGGCGTCATTTCCAAACGGCTCATATTTCATGTGAATGTCAAAGCAGTTGGAAAAGTTCAAGGCCATATTGTGTATTTTTGTATATCTAATGCTAGCTCTAACAACGCATCAAAAGGCTATAGATATCATGAGATGTTAGAAGAAAAGGGGTAAAATGTAAATTCCGCCACAGTCATTTCCACCACTTTTTTCATGGTGGTGGTGGAAATGACATGGCGACAGGTTGTGGTGGTGGAAATGCCCACTCTAAAACACAGTTGATTTGCTTTATAGTACTAAAGAATATAGTAGAATATATACATAATTACATAACATATGGTAGGGACACATTTCTTTATCTTAATGCTTTTAAATCTTTCATTTGTCTATGTATGTCATTATGCTATCTCCACCACACTTTGTCTTTTCCACCACACACGGTCATTTACAGGTGAGGTGTCACACAAACGCCAGTTAAACACTGGTAAATAATAACCCATAGCAAGGTTATTAGGCTTTTTATCTGTCTTATTCTTTCACACAAACTCACGTCACAGTCCTTCGTCACACACCACTTGGAGGTGCAAACAGTCAGAGTTTTGGTTGATTTGACCATCAGTTAACTTCGAAACAGGCCTTTTACTTTGGATAGACAATAGCAATACATCATAGGAGTGATTAACGTCAAAAAATCTAGACTGGAGTAACTCAACATTTGATACCTCCGATATGTTTAGTGTTCTAAAGACGTCAAATAGCCCGTTATCGTTACCAAATTGATAGCCAAGGAGCCCGAAGTGAACACGCATGTATGGCTATAACAACTGTGCCTTCATTGTACAACTAAACACAGGAAAATACTTGTATAACCCCTTGAGGCAGCTCCTTACTATGTGATCTCAATGGCAATGCAGCATTTGTTTGCACCTCCAAAAGCATGGCGTACCTGGTTACCTCCCAAAAACGCCCTTAAACGCCCACAAATACCCGTATGTTTGTGTGAAAGAATACGGGCGTCAGGTATGGGCCTAAGACTTCAGTCGGGATTTCAACCAATCACGATCTGTCCCTGCTACGTCTGTGGTGCATTATCAGAGAAAATGTATATACACCAAGCATGTCATAGGACAATCACAGGAACAGTAGGCTAACTGTCCATTTGGATTTTGAAATTAGCACTAAGGGAGACGTAGCCTACGCAAGAAAGTGAAAGGGGTAATGCACTTCCTACATAACCCCACTGAATAATGTAATCCAAGCCACAACCCTTAAGGCTGATGGGCAGGCTGCACTCCATCTACTGCGTGACTGTCTTGCCGACATCAAGGCATGGATGGGTGCAAACTTCCTCAACCTTAATGAGAGCAAGACTGAGTTAATTGTCTTTGGCAAAACCTCTCCCGCCTTCTCCACCAATGCCCTGGGCCCCCTTGCCTCTAACATCAGGCCCTCTGTCAGAAACCTGGCCGTGATTTTTGACAGCAAATTCAAGTTCGAACAGCAGGTCAGTGCAGTAGTTAGGAAGAGCTTTTTCCACCTCAGAACCCTAGCTAAGACCAAAGCCTACCTGCCCCAGAGCGATTTTGAGAGAGTCATCCATGCCTTCACATCACAACTGGACTACTGTAATGCTCTCTACACTGGCATCGATCAATCCCAGCTCCGCCGCCTGCAGTTGGTTCAGAACTCAGCCGCCCGACTCCTCACCTGCACTAAAAAACGTGAACATATCACCCCAGTTCTGGCTTCACTCCACTGGCTCCCCATCCGCTACCACATCAATTTCAAACTCCTCTTGTCTGTGTACAAATCTCTCCATGGTCTGGCCCCCACCTACCTGTCTGATTTTCTCCACCACCATTCCCCTTCCAGAGCACTACAGTCAGCAGACCAACTGCGGCTGGAAGAACCCAGGGCCAGGCTGAAAACTAGGGGGGACAGAGCCTTTTCAGTGGCAGCCCCTAGACTCTGGAACTGCCTCCCCCTCCACATCCATGCAGCTCAGTCTCTAAACGTTTTTAAGTCCCTTTTAAAGACCCACCTCTTTTCACTTGCCTTTGGCTAGTGTCTCCCTTTATGCCCCAGTGTTCAGTTTTAAATTTTCTTTTTTCTGCATTTCTTAATTTATTTTAACTGTAGCCCTTTTTGTTTTGTGCTTTCCTGTTTTTATTTATTGCACTTTATTGTGAAGCACTTTGGTGCAGCTAAGCCGTCTGTAAATGCAAAGTAAGTGCATGCCCACCAGAGGGTGCTGAAGCGACTCTTGGTGGTGTGAGCCCGGCATGACACCGACTTGCGGGCCGTCTGGTCGCACAATGTATGAAAGCACAAATGCATTTTACAAACGTTAAGTTACCCTGATCAAATAAATAGATTTTAGTCTTTCTTAAAGATATCGAGTGCAGCCATCAACACATAAGCCCCAATGGACAGCAGCGATGACCGAATTTAACAGAGCTGTAAAATGGGCAAAGATAGTTCAGCGATGACCGATCAAATAAATTGATATGAGCATATGAGCAAAGATAGTTCATAAACCGTTTAGCAGAGCTGTATGAGCAAAGATAGTTCATAAACCGTTTCTGGTATGAGCTTACGCAATCATAGTAAGCTCATACTCATGACCGGATTTAACAGAGCTGTATGAGCAAAGATAGTTCATAAACAGAGCTGTAGGAGCAAAGATAGTTCATAAACCGTTTCAGGTATGAGCTGTATGAGCAAAGATAGTTCATAAACCGTTTCAGGTATGAGCTTACGCAATCATAGTAAGCAGCTAGCCTAACCTAGGCCTACAAAACAAACACTATCACCTCATTTAAGTTAATTCGCTCACCTGATCAGCCATGGCTTCCCGATGCCCTTCTCATGACATGTTCCTGCTGTGACTTTGTTTTCCCAAAATATTCGACTTTTTATCTCGAATATTTTGACTTTTTTTCTCAGAAATTCTGACTTTAATCTCAGAAATTATTTCTGACTTTTTTCTCCGAAATTTTGACTTTCATTCTTAAAACTTTCGACTTTTTATCTTGAAAACGTTGACTTTTTTCTCAAAAATTCTGACTTTAATCTCAGAAATTATTTCTGACTTTGTTTCTCGAAAATTTTGACTTTGATTCTCAAACTTTTTGACTTAACTTGAAAATTTTTACTTTTATCTCAGAATTTTAAAAAATATTTTCTCTTCATGTGGCCCTAATACGCTTCTGTACATCTGTCATTCCCTGAATCGCCGCATTTAAAGGAATCTGCTGGCACGCGAGACTGTATGGAACCTGTATTCCGCTAAACCATGCTTTACTAAAACCTAGCAGAGTATAGCCTACACGCATCTGCACTCATCTATTATTTGACACTTACCCCAATAATATTTGAATGACTGAATAAAAAACCTAAGGACATTATCCTGCAGAGGAGTTGCTGCCATCTTGTGACAGTGAATCTTCAGCTGTGCTCCATATGTGCCTCTCGCATAATAACTTTTAACCGTCATTACCAATTAGCAAATGATGGTGAATAACTACTCATTGTGAGATGTATTTCGTAATATCTTTATTCTAATTATGTTTCCCATTGTAATCGTGTAATTTGTTTTACATGGATGAATGTTTTACATGGATTCCTGTGGACAAGAGAAGCAGGGTGTAGTTATGCACCCGCCCATATCACTGTTGATAATGCTCTCTTAAAATAATATAAACAACTCGCCATAGATTCCTGACCATGTCTCTTGGTTTAGTGATATAATGTGCTTTAGGTAGTGTACAATAGTGATTTTTAGATAATGCGATGGACCCCTCCTTAGGTTGGTAATTGTCACACCCCTTGCATCGTTGCTCAATAAAAGAGACGGGCATGGTGAAAAGCTCAAGTGTACAATAGGAATATGTGTCGTGATGATTATACGCTTTGCGCCACGCTTTTGACTGTCATGATAGGTCACCCTAAGTGTAGTCAAGTGACGATACACATTGGAAATGTGCGTACACCAGACATGAAGCTGGTGTGAAGAAAGCTGGGAGAAACCGCACACTCACGTTCATTTACTTTTGATACATCTGACCATGAGCTTGAAAGATGGCATAACTTTTTGACTTTGTGCACAGGAGCTGGGAGTTGCTCTAGGTGGACTTGACTGAGTTGCTCCAGGTGGACTTGACTGAGTTGCTCCAGGTGGACTGTCCCTGTTGTTAGTTCATTGTAGGACATTCTAGATATGATAATAAAATGAAATAGTTATATGGGTCAACTGATGCAACTGTGAACAACAAAAATATCATGATATAAATCCAATAGTCAGGGAGAGAATGTTAGTGGTTGAATAGGGAAATTCAACTAGTAAATGTAATGCATTGCAGCAGATTACAGGCCCATGGAGCCATTCAGGACTGCTTCACACAAGCTTGACAGGGTATTTTTGACACAAGCTTCACAGGGTATTTTTGACACAAGCTTCACAGGGTATTTTTGACACAAGCTTCACAGGGTATTTGACACAAGCTTGACAGGGTATTTGACACAAGCTTGACAGGGTATTTTTGACACAATCTTGACAGGGTATTTGACACAAGCTTGACAGGGTATTTGACACAAGCTTGACAGGGTATTTTTGACACAAGCTAGACAGGGTATTTTTGCTACTTCAAATTGAGGATATAAGCAGCTTTAATGCTGCATTCTCCCAGGAAGGTGCTAAGTAAACAAGTGCCACACACTAATTACAATGTTGGCGGTGGTAGTGTAGTGGTTAAGGAACTGGGCTAGCGTGCAGTAGCCTGAAAGTTGTCGGTTCAATTCCCGGCTTCCACCATTGTGCCCTTGAGCAAGGCACTTAACCCCAAGTTGCTCCAGGGACAATGTGATCCCTTGTAATATAGCTGACATATGTAAGTCACTTTGGTCAAGAAGTGTCAGCTAAATGTAATGTAACAATGTATATTTTACCGCTGTAATAGATGCATTTATCAACTACATCTATAAAAATCACATGACATCACTATCACATGCATGTTTGTATGTATGTTCACCACCAGGTGGTGCACTAACACACACTACTCACTGGGCAGACCCAGATGTTTATAAGGGATCTACTGACTTTGGTCTTTATTGCCATTCATGCCATGTGTGCAGCTCAGATAGACACTTAGTCAATAAAGTATCTATCTACTTAATCAATAGGTCTTCTGACAGCATATGTTCCGTGACATATTAGTTGGTGTGTGTTTTGGTGAGTTGAGTTGAATTCAAATCTGCCATAACAGCCATTTTGGAGATTATGATCAAGTTTTGAGATCTACAGCCAGTAGAAACTAAAACAATCTGACAAGGTGTTTTATTAACTGGAAGGTGTTTTATTAAGTGGAAGTTTAAACTATGTCTCTCAGGATTCAAAGACCAGGACTCAAAGCCAGTCTAGCACCATGAAACATGATTAGGATCAGGGGTCTAGTGGAGGATCAGGGGTCTAGTGGTGCCAGTCTAGCACCATGCAACATGATTAGGATCAGGGGTCTAGTGGAACAAAAGAGGGTGGGTAAACACTTTTCTGAATTTCAGGAGATGCGTAAATGGTGTTTACGTGCATTTAGCCTCCCATATTAGGATCAAATCTCTGTTCATGTTTAGCCTTTAGGTGTGAAAATGACCCTGACGCAAGCCAAAACGTTGGTCTAATAAATGATTGCATATTGAAGTTCTGAGTGTGCCACGACACTTCTTCAAAATTCATGTTTAGCCTGTCAACAGTGACCTAAATGACCCCAGGGAAAGAGTGTTAAACTAAACCTCTAACACAATGACGTTAATAATCTCAAGCAGGCAATCTCTGTTCCTCTTTCTAGCCAGGCTGACATACCCAACGTGATCATTGTGCTGATGCCAGTAGGTTTTTCTTCACTCTCACAGTGCAATAGGCCACACTTTTAAAGACCACTTCCATATTTCCATATCCACTGCATAAAAACAAAAACACACATCTAATCTCTTATGAACTGAAAACAAAAACTGGTGATTTCAGTCAGACTAGATTCCATGCAACTTCAATTGCATGCAGACTTAATGCTCACAAACTGTTATATAATAATACCACACAGTCATGCAGTACCCATATGTTACTACCACACAGTCATGCAGTACCCATAGATTACTACCACACAGTCATGCAGTACCCATAGATTACACAGTCATGCAGTACCCATAGATTACTACCACACAGTCATGCAGTACCCATAGATTACTACCACACAGTCATACAGTACCAGATTACTACCACACAGTCATGCAGTACCCATAGATTACTACCACATTGACAGAGCTGTGACCACAACTGATTGTTGTTACTGTAGGTGTTTTTTAGCATGAAAATCATGAGAGCGGTTTGCACTCTGAAAGACTAAAGGACAAAGTTTAAACAAAAAGGAGTTACTTTTATTTGATGAGTTTGGTTCCAAAACACGATAAACGCCATTTTAAAAAAAAAAAAATGAGTTTGCACCAAAATCAGAAGTGTATTTGGTCACTATTGATAAACCCATATTAATTTTCCGCAAAATGCGATATCCGTTGTGTTATACTGTCCTTCTTAGATAGATAGATAGATAGATACTTTATTGATCCCCAAGGGGAAATAGATAGATAGATAGATAGATACTTTATTGATCCCCAAGGGGAAATTCAAGGTCTCAGTAGCATACAGACATCACACACAACATGCACTTACAGCAGAAATGGTAAATATAAGTTTAAACATATAACCAAACTCCACTGTACAAAAGAGACAGTAGAAGATAAGAAAAACTAACAAAACTAAATACTTTCTCCCTTTCTTTCCAAGTAGTGATAAACGCCAGCCCACCTGTTCTGCAGAACGCCACAAACCCACTCAACCAATCACAGCGCACCTTTCCAAGGAGGTGGAAAAATGCTGGCTGTCACTTGCACTCGCACAAAAAGCTCCAACTTCTGTCACGCTGACACGTTGACCCCAGACGAATTTCACAGAAACTTCCAGTCCTTTTACTGTCATTCGACGAAGACCGAGCAGGACTAAGCCATTTTACAGCTTATTACCGTCAAAAAAGTCAAACGGAGACGTCCGAAAGTTGACAACACTGACAGGCAAAAGGAGAGGGATGTCACAACTGAATACCACTTGCTGACTGAAGACCATCCGACGAAGATTCCGGTCTGCAAGGCCACCTTTTTCAGCGTATTGGGTGAGTGAAATGTTGTTTTACTAGCCTATATGTAACAAGTACTTCATTGAAGATTCAGGCTACATTTATACATGGCCGGCTATTTTCATAAACGGACATTTCACCCTCTCCGTTTTCAAAAATAACATCATGCACACCTGTCAGTTTTCAGAGAAGTTTCCCCGTGTATATATGCCGTCTCAGTGATGCCTGCCTGCTCGTATTATCTGTATCATTATCATTGGTGCAGCGGTAAAGCCCCTTACTATCACACGGGATAATAGCGTTGCTCCCTAAGCTGCGACAATGTGTTTTTATCCCTTGTTTATAAGCGTATGCCAAAATACTTGTCACACTTAATTAGCCTATGCTGATGTGATTCGTTTTAGCATAGCCACAAGCACATCACTGGCTTTTCAACATTGCCTGGCGTATAGGCCTGTGCTATCAAAGTGCAAGGGAGGCACTGCTACTTTTCAGGTGGAAACCGTAATTAAACTAACAAGGATCAGGTGAGGGGCGGAGACACAGGCACATGGAACAGAGACACATGGCAAACAAACAAAGGAGCACATGGCACAAGACACAGGAAGTAAACAAAGCAAACAGGAAGACAAGAGGAGCAAACATGATGGAAAAGCATTAGACGGAGAGAACAAGACGAGACAGAACAGGAACTGATCCTGACACTAACAGCCCTCTAACCCATCTATCAGCAAGAATGCAACACCTCTGACATTTGGTACGGGAAACACAAGTGTAATCACACTTTTTTATTTCTTCAAATGTTGCCTCTGCATTGGCTTTGCTCGTTTCGTTTCTGCTGGTTCTATGGCCAGTTCCAGGCCATCTTGGCTGCTGCATTTTGTTTGGAAGTGTTATATGAAGACAGTTTGTTGTTAGAATATTTACAAGAATAGCTCAGATGGAGGCTTGCTTTATAAGTTTTATTAAACACATCGGAGATAGCAGACATTCCTTGTTCCACTATCAGCATACAACCAACCAGCAGGGGGCACCACGTGTTACGTGATGACATAACTCATTAGGCTAATCACAAGTCATATACAAACACATACACATACACATACAAGTCATATACATACACATACAAGTCATCAACACAGTGAGGTGAAGCACACGCTAATCCCGGCGCAGTGAGCTGCCTGCTACAGCGACGCTAATAACAGTGGCGCTCGGGGAGCAGTGAGGGGTTAGGTGCCTTGCTCAAGGGCACTTCAGCCGTTCCTACTGGTCGGGTTTCGAACCGGCAACCCTCCGGTTACAAATCCAAAGTGCTAACCAGTTGGCCACGGCTGCCCCAATTGTGCTCCCATACTTATGCTCCCATATCGCCTCAGATTATTGACAGGAAGGGTGTATTTGATTGATGGGTGTATTTGATTGACTCTTGAGTTCAAATAGTCAGTCTTAATGAAGGTCTCTGTAGAGAAGTTTCAGGTAAAGTGGACAGGAGTTCTTAAATAATTTTCAGGTTAAGTGGATAAAGTGGACAGGGTTCTTAGAAAAGTTTCAGGTAAAGTGGACAGGGGTTGTTAGCGAAGTTTCAGGTAAAATTGATTTAGCTAATTGTTTGTTCCATTGGTTCCAGGAAGCATTTGCCTTTATATATTTATCGACTAGTGTTGCAATTTCTACCCATTATATGCTTACGTGTGTTCTATTCAGATGTCCTGGCATCTTCTAAAGTTCTTCGGTTTTTGTAAAACTAAAGTCAGGAATCAAAATGTTTGAGAATTGGTGGGATGTAACAGCTGTCTGAATAAAGGTCAAATTTGTCACTTTCTTTTAATGTCAGCCCTAAAGCTGAGTCCTCATAGTTCTGACATGAGAAAGAGGAAGTAAAATCAGTTAGCCGGATTCATATGCCAATAGAGATGTCTTATCAACCTCTTTTTTCACTTTGTTCAGTTTTTGTTGGATACGTGTTAGTCATCATAGTTTAAGAGAGAAAATAACCACATCTAGTAATTAATGGATATAACCACAACATGCAGGATATAACCATAACACAACATGCAGGATATAACCATAACACAACATGCAGGAGTGGCACAAATAAACACATTTTATTCCAATGATCTGTGTTGTGTGCAGTTTGCATTGTTCTTTGTTCTATGTATTACATTCAGATACAATACATGCATAACACACATGATGTGTACAAACACACACAGGCACTGATTACACCTGCACGTATGCAATAATAAAATACATAAATATAAGACATTTTCGTAAAATGTTGGACAAAACATGTTTTTTTGGATGACTAATAATCTAATATACTTCATTGGGATGATAAGGCGTAACCCCAACTCTCCACCCCCAGCAGCATCACTTCCCAACATGTAAGCAAAATATTTATAACACATACAATTCAGATCTGAAGACAGTGATCTGGCCATCAGGTTATGTACCAAATAATGAGACATTATATGAGTTATTATGTCACGTCAACTACTTCAGTTCAAGCAAGACATCCCTTATTGGATTTGTTTGGTAAAGTCACTGATATTGAGAGTAACACGACTAGAGAAGATGACTACATTGGTACAGGTTATAGCAGAAGATGACTACACTACATTGCTACGGGTTATAGCAGAAGATGACTACATTGGTACAGGTTATAGCAGAAGATGACTACATTGGTACAGGCTATAGCAGAAGATGACACTACATTGGTACAGGTTATAGCAGAAGATGACTACATTGGTACAGGCTCTAATAGAATATGACTACATTGGTACAGGTTATAGCATATGACTACAGAAGATGACTACATTGGTACAGGCTATAGCAGAAGATGACTACAGAAGATGACTACATTGCTACAGGTTATAGCAGAAGATGACTACATTGGTACAGGCTATAGCAGTAAATCAGTTGTATTGACTGTGGTTAATGTAACAGTGTGAATAAGGGAGACACAGTGAACCTGTAGACATTTTGACCTGTAGACATATGACCCTCCCATCCACTATAATCCAAGACACATTCTCACCTGTTACTGATAAGACATGTAATGACTTGTATACAAGACCTGGCAGGAATCTCAGTAGACAATGAGTGAAGTAAAAGTATAATGAGAAGAGAAAATAGGGAACCTTGTGGACATTTAAATGAGTACTTCCATCTACTGACAGTCTAGATTGTTACCTGTTCATGACAATAGGGAACCTTGTGGACATTTAAATTAGTACTTCCATCTACTGACAGTCTAGATTGTTACCTGTTCATGACAATAGGGAACCTTGTGGACATTTAAATTAGTCCTTCCATCTACTGACAGTCTAGATTGTTACCTGTTCATGAGAATGTTTTTAAACAACTATTATGAGAGCAGAACAGAGAAAAGGGAACCTGCGGTCATTTAGATACGAGTGGACATTTAGATACGAGTGGACATTTAGATATGAGTGGACATTTAGATACGAGTGGTCATTTAGATACGAGTGGACATTTAGATATGAGTGGACATTTAGATACGAGTGGTCATTTAGATACGAGTGGACATTTAGATATGAGTGGAAGCCCTTGTGTCCACCGAGCTGGAACGTGACAGGTAACGACTGGTGGTGCGATTGTCCTCTCCCATGGCGTTCTCGATTTTGGACAGCAGAGAGCTCTTGAACTTCCTCCGGAAGTCGTTGCCCATGAACACGTAGAGCACGGGGTTGAGGCAGCTGTTGGCTAGTGCGAGCATGGTGCCGTACTGCAGCCCGTGCACAAGGTGCTGGTGGTCGTGGGCAGCGGGGTGGAGCTCCAGCAGGATGAAGACGTGGTAGGGCAGCCAGCAGATGAAGAAGGTGACGATGAGAGCCGTCATGATTTTCAGGGGCTTGGACGACCTCTTGATCTGACTGCCCGTGAGTCTGAGGGTGATCACGGAGTAGCACACGATGATGATGGAGAAAGGCACAACAAAGCCGGAGACGAAGCGGCTGACGGCGATGGCGGTGTGGCTGTGTGGGTCTGCCATGTAGTTGTTGAAGCAGTGGCTCTTGCCCATATGGTGCTTGACCTCCCGGAATATGATGGATGGAATGCTGAGAACCGCCGCGAGCACCCAGGCCAGAACGACGACGACGGATGCGGTTCGGACTGTCCGGTGGTTCTGGGCCCACACGGGGAACATCACGGCGACACAGCGATCCACGCTGATGAAGACCAGTAGGAAGATGCTGCTGAACATGTTGACGAACATCATGAAGGAGGTGCACTTGCACAGGAAGACACCAAACACCCAGTCCTGAAGAGCCAGGTGAGCGATGTTGAAGGGGTGGATCGCGCAGACAAGGAAGTCAGACACTGCCAGGCTCAGGTACCAGGTGGTGTTGATGGTCTTCTTCATCTTGAGGCCGGCGATCCAAATCACTATTCCGTTTCCAAGGATGCCCAAGACAAAAATGACACCATTGATCACCACAAGGGTGACACAAGCTGCCTCTGTGAAGCATGTCGATTGGAATTTTATGGAATGCTCTTCCCCCGCTGTTGAATTATCAGTAGAGTAATTGTCATAGTCAGGATAATCTAATTCCATATTGTAATCCAGCTCAATATCCATCTACTTTGGCATAACCTACAAAGATATTAAGAAAGAATTATTTGGGGAAGATACTCTGGCAAATCAGAAGAAAAAAAAGTTAATTCATGGACTTGTTAGATAAGACAAAAAAACTCAACACCTTAATCTAAACTGGACTGGGCGCTGAGTCCTCCTCTGAATTAATATCTTTTAATCAAGGCCATGCAGCACTCATCAGTACCTTTAGCCATGCAGAACTCACCAGTACATTTAGCCATGCAGCACTCATCAGTACATTTAGCCATGCAGCACTCATCAGTACATTTAAAACTAAAATTTGATCAAGGCCATGCAGCACTCATCAGTACATTTAAAACTAAAATTGTTGTTTGACATGATTGGCCAACCCCAGTGTCCCTGGAAGATAACACGCAGAAGTAACACTATTTATATTTGCAAAATTATAATTATATTGCCCATTATAGTAATTTTGAGGTTTTCATTATCTGATGTGCTCACTGCCAGAATTGTACACACTGTAATGGTCTTTTAACATTATAAATTTAACATTGGCCTTTTGCTTAGCTGAGATTCAATTTCTTGACATAGATAATAATAATTATTATAGTAATTTATGTGTAAATAGATGAAGCAAGTGAATAGCACAATTTGGAAAGTAGGCTCTTACCTCCGCCGCAGACCTCTTTAGTGACACCAGAGCTGAATATGTGGTGACAACCCTGCTGTTGATGCCGCTTATAATGTGTGGACATCCTGTTTGTTTTCAGTAACCCATGACACACTTGTGATCACTCAGTTGCACATTTTACTCTCACTCTGGCTACTTCCCCCATCAAACTGCTGATGACAGGAGCTCTCTTCAGTCAATACCCCCAGTCCCTCTTCTTAGTTTAATGCCGTTAGCTTAGCTTAGCATAGTTCATAGATGTGGGCTAGACCAGTTAGCCTATCGATCCGTTTTAGCTATAGGCTAATTGGTCCAGTAAACTATGCTAAACTAGGCATTGTCAGACTCTGTTATTATTACAGAAAAGAGAAGGATAGGTATCCTTTTATCCAACCCTGGGCTAGATGGCAAATAAGCTAACTTCCCCAAAAGTCTGCATCCTCCTTTAAAGCAGGGGAAGATGCCCAACAAAACTGTAAAAATTGAATAGGTAGTGGATCTAAATATAATTAAAAATAGGTAGTGAACCTACAGTAAATATAATTACAATTGAATAGGTGGTGGACCTAAATATCATAAAAAAAATGAATAGGTAGTGAACCTAAATATCATTACAGTTGAATAGGTGAATAGGTAGTGGACCTAAATATCATTACAATTGAACAGGTGAATAAGTAGTGGACCTAAATATCATTACAATTGAACAGGTGAATAAATAGTGGACCTAAATATCATTACAATTGAACAGGTGAATAGGTAGTGGACCTAAATATCATTACAATTGACAATTGAACAGGTGATTAGTTAGTGGACCTAAATATCATTACAATTGAATAGGTGAATAAGTAGTGGACCTAAATATCATTACAATTGAATAGTGGACCTAAATATCATTAAATGTCAGTAGAATGTCGCCTAATTGTGAAGCTGGAGCAGCAACTTAGATATGCTTGGCCAAAGACATATTCCTAACAAAGTATTTATTTTTTCGGTAACACTTTATTTTAAGGTTCACATGTTAGCCACCAATACATACCTTATTAATACCTGTATTAGTGACTTGTAAGGCATGTGTTAGGCAACATTAACCATTTGTTAGGTGTGTATTCACAAATTTCTTGTTCATGATTAATTAGGCCTTTATTATTGATATAATCTAAATAATGACCTTGTAAGCCTTGATCTCTACATACTAATTAGTAGTAAGTACCAAAATAGAATATGCATAACCTACTTGTATACTGTCTGAATAAATCCCAAATAGTAGGAGAACAGTTGTAGAATAAGCAAGTGTATGGCTCAACCTCATTGCTGCATTTCACTGCCCAGGTTGCTGTGTGAAATAGCACTTAATAACTGGGAGATTGGCTCCCATTCTAAAGTGGAAACTGGTTCCTTGGTAGCAAGCACATTATCATCAGTAATACCTCTGCAGAATGTACTTATTATGGTTAATGTTGCCTAACACATGCCTTACAAGTCACTAATACAGGTATTAATTAGGTATGTATTGGTGGCTAACATGTGAACCTTAAAATAAAGTGTTACCATTTTTTCTTATAAATCAAATTTGGACCAAACACAAATGGGTCATTCCGTGTCAAATCACCCAGTGGCTGGCAGGTCACCCTCTCCCAAAAAATCTGAAAAAACTCACAGGTGTTTGTAGACCAAACCTATGCATAAATCTTAAATAGTATATCTGTATCACTAATGGTTCCAAAACTACAGCCCTTTGAAGTTTCAAGTCATTTTAAGCATCGTGGTGAACAATCCTTTTTGTTCAACTTCCAACATTATTGGCTCTTTTGGTATTTCACACACATTAGTGAAACTATGTGAATAGAAGTACATTTCCCTGTTGAATTTAACAATCCAATCAAATCAGGTGTATCTTGTGTAATTCCCCCTCTGCAAAGCTCTGAAAATGGCTATAAATTCATAATGTGAAAAAACATCACCACCTTTGAAGGCTTCTCATTCAAAAAGTATGTGACACAAATTCATCAGATTTTTTTCCCACTCATGTATGGATTATAAGGTCATGTCCATGCATTAACTTTGGTTGTTAACATTATCACATTGTCAGAGCATTTTTATTAAATTGGGCTTGATTTTCAAAAAGCCCGTTTTCATCTTCTCATTTCACCACGTGGACAGTTAACAGGATTTTTTTTAATTTTACCATATATCATTCTGTATGTGAGGATCATCTCCCCAAAATTTGGGCTTGTTGCTGAGTTTCTTCATTGAGATAAGATTTTTTACAAATATTGTCTATAAATCCACTGAATTTGTACTTTATCTGCAGTACCACTTTGCACCACATGTGGTGCTCTTTTAATACAATGGAAGTCAATGGAAGAGTAAGAGAGTCACTTGTTTGCTGCACATATCCAATCTAAACACACAGTTTATGGTTCATATGGTTCAAGTAAAAAGGGGTTTCTAAAATTCAGTGCATTGTCAGATGCATAAAAATCAATACTAACGATTTATCATCTTTTTACAAATGCCTCTTGGATCCACGAGTCCTCAAACCTTGTTATGAATACTTGTGATGAAAACACACATGGTCATCTTCATCAAGTGAAATACCTTGATGAACTGAATTTTAGAAACCCATTGTTTCTTGAATATGTTCCTTTATGACATTCATTTTCCAACTTCTTTCCCAGATCACATGGAGACAAAGCACTGATCTCCATCTTGATACTCTTTGTCTATGTATCACAGAGGACTGCATCCCATGCATATGACGATGGATATAGACTTTGCCTAACCAGTTGGCTAGTAATTATTAAAGTACTCACATAGGCACTGATAGGTTAAAGCTGGTGTAGAAAACTCATTACAAAGATGGTAATTAAATCTTGCTGCATGTATGATGACCAGTCAGTCTTATGTGTGTATAATTTACTTGATCAGTTTATTTTCTTTAATTAAGATTTATGTATGAGTAGTATGTTGTTCATGTTGCAATAATTATTTGGACCAATTCAACTATGAACCATAAACTGTGTGTTTAGATTGGATATGTGCAGCAAACAAGTGACTCTCTTACTCTTCCATTGACTTCCATTGTATTAAAAGAGCACCACATGTGGTGCAAAGTGGTACTGCAGATCCAGTACAAATTCAGTGGATTTATAGACAATATTTAAAAAAAATCTTATCTCAATGAAGAAACTCAGCAACAAGCCCACATTTTGGGCAGATGATCCTCACATACAGAATGATATATGGTAAATTTAAAAAAAATCCTGTTAACTGTCCACGTGGTGAAATGAGAAGATGAAAAAAGGCTTTTTGAAAATCAGGCCCAATTTTAAAAAAATGCTCTGAAAATATGAAAATGATAACAACCAAAGTTAATGCACGGACAGGACCTTATAATACATATATGTGTAGGAAAAAAATCTGATGAATTTGTGTCACATACTTTCTGAATGAGAAGCCCTCAAAAGTGATGATGTCTTTTCACATTATGAATTTATAGCCATTTTCAGAGCTTTGCAGAGGGGAAAGTACACAAGATACGCCTGATCCGATTGGATTTTTTAATTCAACAGGAAAATGTACTTCTATTCACATAGTTTCACTAATGTGTGTGAAATACCAAAAGAGCCAATAATGCTGGAAGTTAAACAAAAAGGATTGTTCACCACAATGCTTAAAATGACTTGAAGTTTCAAAGGGCTGTAGTTTTGCAACGATTAGTTATCCAGATATACTATTTAAGATCTATGCATGGATTTGGTCTACAAACACCTGTGATTTTTTTCAGATTTTTTCGGAGAGGGTCACCTGCCAAATTGTGCTGAAATTGGGTGATTTCACACGGAATGACCCAAATGCCATTGGTAGTCTTAGTACAGATAATATTAAACAGTGTGAGATGTGCTAATAATGGCACTTTTTAAAACTCTTTTCTGAAAATTCAGTCATTACTCCATATTTTCTTCCTCTTTTCTTAGAGCTTCTCTTCCTGTCTCCCCCGTGCATATTTGTTCCACGTGCACATATCCTCTTTTTTTTCTAAACTTAACAAATAGTCTTGAGATAGATTATCTCTCAGAGCTTTGTCTGTCAAAGCTCAGTTACTCAGAAGTTAATTTGGTTGCTTATTTGCCGCAAACACAGCAGTTATCGACAGCCATAATACATATGAATAAAAAGGTGAAATGTGCCACTTTTTAGAACTCTTAATTTCCAAAAGCATTTAAAAAAAAATCAATTATTATCATATTATTAATTCCTCCCTTGAAAGAATCATCCTCCCCACTGTCTTCCCCTCTGCAACTGTCCAAATACAGTGTGTGATTTTATAAACCTGAAGCAGAATCTGTAGTGGTAGATGATTTCTCTCTTTTATAAACCTGAAGCAGAATCTGTAGTGGTAGATGATTTCTCTCTTTTATAAACCTGAAGCAGAATCTGTAGATGATTTCTCTCTTTTATAAACCTGAAGCAGAATCTGTAGTGGTAGATGATTTCTCTCTTTTATAAACCTGAAGCTGAATCTGTAGTGGTAGATGGTTTATCTCTTTGTGGCCACACAGCAACATCCTTATTCCATGTTAAATGTACTAGGAAGTAAAACGACACTGTAAAGGTGTGTGTGTCAAATGAAGTAAGGTGCAAACGACACTGTAAAGGTGTGTGTGGTGCAAACAACACTGTAAAGGTGTGTATGGTGCAAATGAAGTAAGGTGCAAACAACACTGTAAAGGTGTGTGTGTCAAATGAAGTAAGGTGCAAACGACACTGTAAAGGTGTGTGTGTGTCAAATGAAGTAAGGTGCAAATGACACTGTAAAGGTGTGTGTGGTGCAAACAACACTGTAAAGGTGTGTGTGGTGCAAATGAAGTAAGGTGCAAACAACACTGTAAAGGTGTGTGTGGTGCAAATGAAGTATGGTGCAAACGACACTGTAAAGGTGTGTATGGTGCAAACGACACTGTAAAGGTGTGTATGGTGTGTATGGTGCAAATGACACTGTAAAGGTGTGTATGGTGCAAACGACACTGTAAAGGTGTGTGTGTCAAATGAAGTAAGGTGCAAACAACACTGTAAAGGTGTGTATGGTGCAAACAACACTAAAGGTGTGTGTCAAATGAAGTAAGGTGCAAACAACACTAAAGGTGTGTGTGTCAAATGAAGTATGGTGCAAACAACACTGTAAAGGTGTGTATGGTGCAAACAACACTAAAGGTGTGTGTGTCAAATGAAGTAAGGTGCAAACAACACTGTAAAGGTGTGTATGGTGCAAACGACACTGTAAAGGTGTGTGTGTCAAATGAAGTAAGGTGCAAACAACACTGTAAAGGTGTGTATGGTGCAAATGACACTGTAAAGGTGTGTGTGGTGCAAACGACACTGTAAAGGTGTGTGTGGTGCAAACGACACTGTAAAGGTGTGTGTGTCAAATGAAGTATGGTGCAAACAATACTAAAGGTGTGTGTGTCAAATGAAGTAAGGTGCAAACGACACTGTAAAGGTGTGTGTATGTCAAATGAAGTAAGGTGCAAATGACACTGTAAAGGTGTGTGTGGTGCAAACAACACTGTAAAGGTGTGTGTGTCAAATGAAGTAAGGTGCAAACGACACTAAAGGTGTGTGTGTCAAATGAAGTAAGGTGCAAACGACACTGTAAAGGTGTGTGTGTCAAATGAAGTAAGGTGCAAACGACACTGTAACGGTGTGTGTGTCAAATGAAGTATGGTGCAAACAACACTGTAAAGGTGTGTGTGGTGCAAACAACACTGTAAAGGTGTGTATGGTGCAAACAACACTAAAGGTGTGTGTGTCGAATGAAGTAAGGTGCAAACAACACTGTAAAGGTGTGTGTGTCAAATGAAGTAAGGTGCAAACGACACTAAAGGTGTGTGTGTCAAATGAAGTAAGGTGCAAACAACACTAAAGGTGTGTGTGTCAAATGAAGTATGGTGAAAACAGCACTGTAAAGGTGTGTGTGGTGCAAACGACACTGTAAAGGTGTGTATGGTGCAAACGACACTAAAGGTGTGTGTGTCAAATGAAGTAAGGTGCAAACGACACTGTAAAGGTGTGTGTGTCAAATGAAGTAAGGTGCAAACGTGGTTGTTATTCTTTCTCCTGCTCAAACAAAAGGTGTGCATGCATATAGTTCTGCGTTAAGTTAATTTTGATAACGTGTTTACAAACTTTACTTTACAGAAAATTGTAAATAGCCTACTGTCATGCAGTTAATGGGTTACTGTGCAGAGTTGGGACATTATGACCAACTTGGTGTGAATGCACACACTGGGGAAATTCTCTCTCGTTGTTGAGTAACCTGATTGTACGCACAGTGCGTACGGCCGTACACCTGCAGGCGCGCCTGGTAACAGGCTATTTTTAATAAATTGTATAGTAACAGGCTATATTGATTAGATTGTATAGTAACAGGCTATATTGATTAGATTGTATAGTAACAGGCTACAAAATAACCCTATTATAATATAGTTACAGGCTATATTGATTAGATTGTATAGTAACAGGCTATATTGAATAGATTGTATAGTAACAGGCTATATTGAATATATTATATAGATTATATTAGATTATATAGGAACAGGCTATATTGTATAGGTTATGTAGTAATAGGCTATATTGTATGAAAGGTCAAAGTAACAAAAATTAAATAAAAAGTAAATTACAAAGTAAAATGTCATGTAAGTCAAATCACCAAGTATCAAATTTAAATCTATCAACGGTCATTATATGTAATCTAATTTGAAGTTTAAATCAATGTCATTTGAATTTTGAATTACGTTAAACTTGAAATCAATTGAATAAGAAGTTTAATTAATTTGAAGTCATACATTACATTTACATTTCCCTGTTGTTTTCATTTTGAATGAGACTTAATATTTCAGCCTCATGCAATTCCGTGCGCCACCATTTAATTCGAACGCTTTTACTTTGGACTTTGGTGTTTAGGTTGTACTGTCACCTGTCAATCATCCTCTGTCCCTAGCCCCCCCTCCACTGAATCTGAGTCGATTTATCAGGTCTTTCGTAATAGTTTCCCGGTTTCTTTTCTTTTGTTTTCTTTTGTTACCATAACAACGTATGCTAATCCGTACGGTACAAAGCCATGAACTGTTTATTTCTATGAGTGGTAGCCATGGCGAACATTTTGGATAGTGAGGTAAGACTTTTCATCATCGAAAAACTTCGATTTGCCACAAACTTGCTGAACACAGTTAACACGAATGATGCGCTACGTTTTCACATCGACTGGCTTCTTACGTTCATCGAAAATGCACAAGCAAGTGGAGTAAATTTGCCACCACAACTAAACGAGATAATTAGAGAGGACGCCACTGAGGTGGCTATCCCAGACCTGTCTCAAAACATTTGTCAACTCATTTTGATGGCTGACAGGAGAGGTACAGTGGGGCGTCCACGCTTACACATCCCCCCCGAAGACCTGGAATGGTTTGTCAGCTGTGGATACTCTGCCGTAGACATTGCACAGACTATTGGGGTTCATCCCAATACAGTCCGTCAGAGACTTAAAGAGCACCAGCTCGGAAAACGGCACAACTACTCCGATTTGAGTGACAATGAACTGGATGACTTAATCCAAGACATTCTTTCTGAGTGTCCTAATACGGGATATAGGATGATGACGGGCCACCTGCAGAGTAAGGGACACAAAGTTCAACAGAGAAGAATCAGGCACAGCATGATCTGTGCTGACAGGGGCGTAGCACCAAATTCTGGGCCCTATGCACAAGTGGTGGCCATGCCCCCCCCCCCCCCCCAAAGGGTCAAAGGTCTAATCTAATTTGAAGTTTAAATCAATGTCATTTGAATTTTGAATTACGTTAAACTTGAAATCAATTGAATAAGAAGTTTAATTAATTTGAAGTCATACATTACATTTACATTTCCCTGTTGTTTTCATTTTGAATGAGACTTAATATTTCAGCCTCATGCAATTCCGTGCGCCACCATTTAATTCGAACGCCCCCCCCCCCCCCCCAAGCAACCAACCAACCAACCAACCAACCAACCACCGGCTGTAAGCATGAAGCATGAGGTTCACAACTAACTACTATCTAATTGCACATTGAATTAATCTAACAACTCTTATATGTACTGTATAACAGAAAATAATCTTATTACCCAAGACTTCACTGAATTTCTGTTTTATTTAAAGAATGTTTAAAAGCTAGAACATGAAATGAATGAAAACACTTTTGGCTGAGAGAACAGCTATCTATACAAAGTGAACACTTTTGGCTGAGAGAACAGCTATCTATACAAATTGAACACTTTTGACTGAGAGAACAGCTATCTATACAAATTGAACACTTTTGGCTGAAGAGAACAGCTATCTATCAAGGAGCATATTAAAGAAAAATGCCACATTAACAAAATGCTTCATTTCAATGAAAGAAAAAAAAAATCATTAAAAAAACAGACTTCCACAAAGTGCTAAACACTGAAATTTACACTCCAGTTAGTGCCCACTGACGGGTCTTTTTGGTAGCAAAATCCTTGATGAGGTCCTTAAAGTCCAGTTGTCTTGCCAACTGACTTTCAATGGAGAGAAGGGCAAGGCTGTTCAATCTATCCTTACTCATTGATGATCTCAGGTAGTTTTTAACCAGTTTCAGCTTACTGAAAGCCCGCTCACCACTAGCAACTGTTACAGGTAAGGTACAGAAAATCCTCAGTGCAATGCATATTTCTCCAAAGATGCTCTGTAGCTGTAGCTTATAGATGGCATTGAGAAGCTTAAGAGGAGACAGGTTATGAGCAAATGTGGCATTATATACTGTGTTTAGGAGCAGCATCTCATTCTCAAACTCAACTGTGAGATCTTTTGGGTATGCTCTTGTCAAAGCCCAACATGTTGCCTTTACCTGTTCTTCTGACATATCCTTCGACCTCAGAAGAGGTGCAAAAGATTCACATATGGTGGCTGTAGTCTGGAACCTTGCACTGAGATCACTGATGATGCTATCAATTGCAACAAAAAACACATCGTTTCTGAATGCCTTCTCTGCACTACACTCACTCTCATCCTCTTCACTCCTCCTCTCGTCAGGCATTAATTTCCTCTTCCGTTTACGCTTCCCCTCCCTTCTAAACTGAGCAGGGATCTCCATGGCTTGGGCTACTAAGGAGGCTTCAGAGATAAGGGAGTCCCATTTATCACGAATAGCCTGTATTTCCTCCTGTAGATCCTTGATGTTTGCAGCCTCACTATCCAAAGAAATATCCCCTGTCTGAAGGATTAGACTTCTATTTTCAATACACTGTAGCACCTTTACCCACACAGTAAGGAGAACTACTGCATCAAAGGTCTTGAAATAATCGTTTAGGCCATTTGCCTCAGACTTGGCTTCATTTGTAAGGTTGCATGTGTCTATTACACCTTCTAGTGCCACCAGAACAGACGGTAAATGATGGGCCACAGGTCGCACAGCAGCAATCCGTGCACTCCATCGAGTGTCAGATAGACGATGAAGAGAGCATCCCGTTTCTTTCTTCAAGATTTCCCATCGCTCTGGACTAGCACTGAAGAAATTATAGAGGCGATTAACATTACCGAAAAATGTTGCAACCTCCTGACATGATTCAGCTGCATGTACACCCACCAAATTAAGGGAGTGAGATGCACAGGGGGAGTATATCGCAAACGGATTTGCTTTTAGAATCTGGGCTTGCACGCCTTTCAGTTTCCCTGACATATTGGCTCCATTATCATAACCTTGTCCTCTGCAGTCCTCTAATGGTATGCCCCTGTCTTGCAGTACTGCTTGCATCATTTCAGAGATGTCCTTGCCTGTCTTTTTGTAAAAGTTTTTAAATTGACAGAATCTCTCAGTTATCTTCCAAACACTGCTTTCAACATCTTGATGAACATATCTTAATAACAGTACATTCTGTTCAGTGTGAGAAATATCTGGTGTTGAGTCACATATCACAGAGTAATAGATCGCAGTTTCTCTTTCTGCCAGGATGGTGTTCAGCACTCTTTTGCCACAGATATCAATAAACTCATTCTGTGTCTCAGGACTCAGATAGTGTGTAAACCTTGACCCCTCTTTCTTTTGCCTTAATTTCTCCAAATGCTCTTCTAAAACTGAATCATAATGTGCCAGCAGCTCTAAAGTGCCAAGAAAGTTTCCATTGTGTACATCATCTAGATTTGAAGTTTTGCCTCTAAATGCAAAGTTTCTTGATGCTAAATGAAGGGTAACATCCAAGAGCCTCTCAAGAATCATTCTGTGTTTTTCAATTTCTGTCTGTATTTGTTTTTGAATGTGACCATCAACTCCTGTTCCAGACAGTAATGAATGCTGAAGGCTTTTCCATTTCAAATAACATTCCTTGTGAGGCATGTTTGTTTCATGTTCTGGTCATTTTTTGTACATTTTTTGCCATTTCATGTGTGCTAATTTAACACCATCATTACTGTTGAGAGCACTTTTAGATGGCTTTTTCAGCTCGTGAGAAAACAAACGGCATGGGATACAATACAGAGCCTCTGCACTTTGACTATAGATTAGCAAATATCTTTTGACTTTCTCACGGCCATTGGCTGACTTTGCAAATTGAAGGTAGTTAGGAAATGGTTTCCCTTCCCTGTCTTTTGCTGTGGTTTTATTTGTTTTTTCTTTGCTCGCCAATCTGCATACTATTGTGTCTCTCTCTTCATTCGTCAACTTCTCTGGCCATAGTGCTGGATCCTCAGGCAATGGCATATACCCCTTAGCACTGCCCTGACTGCTTTCTGACCTCTCCATCTCTTTCACTTTTTTCAGAACCTTCTCTGCTTTCACTTTCATTCATCCTCTATCACATCTTCTAACCCTATATCTACCTGGACAGACCCCTCTACAAGCATATCTATTAGCAGGCAATTCCAATGTAGCCTTATGGATGTGACTGAACATTTAAATATTCTGTGTAAAATTTCCTCAAATTTCATTTTTCATTTGCTTCATAAAAACATAAGAACTTTTTTTTTTCCTGATGGTTGTGGCAAAAAAATGGTCTATTCTAATTAGACTAGACTACAGTGAAAGACAGAGCATGACAGTGTTGCTAAATATACATTGCAGTATAACCTTTCGTGTGATTTCATTTTAAACTATAGGCTCACCTTGTCTCAAGTCCACATCAGATGGTGAGAGGTCTGCTGCTGCTGCATCACCCTCTGTGACAGTTTCTGAAACTGAGTGTGATGCGTTTCACAAGTTAGCTTTGCTACTAATTTGACAGCCTTTCCTCATGAACCTATATAACATTGAGCCTACTAAGTTAAGCTATTAGCTCATAATAATTTTCGAATTAGTAGGCTATTGAAATGTTGTGGTAGGCTATATAAATCAGGCATCATGTTATTTCTAATTTTGTGTTAATGCTGTTTTAGCACTGATAATCGCGGATTCGCGGTGGTATTGAAGTGTTTTGTAACCTTCTGGAGTTCATTTCATTTGTAGACTATTGCTTTTACATTGGGCTCACCTTTCTTGGGAAAGAAGGCTGTTAACACTTGTTTTCCCTCATTTCTTTTTTTCTCCCTTTCTTGCCTCTCTTTTCTACCCTGGCGAGCCAGACCCACATTAAAATGTATGGTCTGGACACTCACCGTTCTCAGTGCTCAGTCCGAGGGGCGGGATAATTAGTTGTCTTTCAAATTCCCTCTGCACGCAATAGGACAGCGGCAGCGCTATGAGTCCCATGCGTTTCCCACCAGCGGAGCTAGTTGGCTAGTTCAAACGTTTGCCAACTTAATAAAAGCTTAACTCGTGTCACACTGTTCGCCAACAGCAACATCCATCTTATTTGTTTTCAAGTAGCAGGGAATTCAAGCCAAACCATTGCAACTCTGCCATCAATCATTATGTTAAGCCCACCTAACGACTCTATACACGATTTCATTGGCCCGGAGAAGTTTCGATTTCTGGAGCTCACAAGCCAACGGAGAGTTGCTAGACTAGCCCTGGCAGCAAATGTAATTTGCTGCCGCTAGGGGCGCGTCTAGATTTCTAGGCTTTCTCTTTTCTTTTCTGGGAACCGGATTTAGCTTTCTTAGACTTAGACATCTTCACACCGTGACCGTCTGCATTGCCGCTTCGGCAGAATGAACGTTACTTCAAAAATGCGCCTAGCAGGGGAAGGCGGACTGAACCATTTCGTGCAAGGGAGAGGGTGCCTGCCCTCAAACAATGTTGACTTGGACACAATTTAATACATCAATCAACTGATGCATTTACCCGAAATATTTGCATCTATATTAGTTAATAACATTTATTATTAAGATCTTTAAATTAAGGAAATTATTTATTATTAAGGAAAATAAAATTCAACTCCTTAGGGGCCCTCCCCCCACTTGGGGCCCGGGTAATTTATTCCCACTTGTCCCCCCACTACGACGCCCTTGCGTGCTGACCCCGAAGGCGTCATACGACGCACGCTTAATCTGTCTGTAATTTCGAGACGGCAATATTCTGTTCCCGGACCACAGGCATTGTGGCATGTGGATGGAAACCACAAATTAATCAGGTAACGTAGCACATTATCACATACTAAACAAATGACCTCTTACAGGACGGATTGCACTACACTACACACCCTTACAGCAAACCTGTGGTTATTCAGATCCCCCCAGCATACATGCAGTGGCGCAAAAAGTGGGTATGCGCTATATGCGGCGCATAGGGGCGCAGCTCCGTGGGGGCGCCAAAGCCATGGTAATATATTTGGTATTTTCTATATGTAGCTACTGCTGTCCGTTTCTAAATCATTTCAACTTTTTCTCAATGGTCTATAACATTTTAGAGGACTAACAGGCTAGAGTAGGCGCCCTATCTCATAAGATTCCATCATAGAATTTTGACATAGAAGAGGGAGTGGGGGCGCCGTGAGCGCTGAGCGAGCAGATAGGCCTAGTGAGTTGTCGTCTATGGGAAAAAGATGGATACAGCAAAAAAAAAAGCTGTTGACGACTAAAAATAGAAAAAGAAAGAGGGAAAAAGAGATGGCATGTCAAGGGATTCAACAGCAGTTAAATAAGTGGACGATGAAAGGCAACAGGTAGGATTTAAAGTGATGACGTCTGTACTTGGAGGCTTGCAAATATGAATGTTAACAGACTAACTAGCGTTTGTTAAGCATAATGCCGATTGAAACATAGCCTATTCCATTCAGATAGCTAGGTGGCTACCATGCTCATACTGCACTTTTAATGGCCAACTGCAAACAGAAATGTCATGCTAGCAGTAACTCATTACATTTTTCCATATCCTAACAATGAAGGCTCCTTGTAATAACTCAATATTGTGTTGTCAATGTGGTGCAAACAAACAAGGCTAGAGTGCCTATCAGCCTTATCCATTGTGAGCATTAGCTGGCAAAAGGACATTATGAGAACCGTTTAGACTCTCTTAAAGTGGCAATGCACCATTTATCAATACTTATCAAGTATAACATCAAGTTAAACATCAAAATGGCAGCATTTCTTTAAAAACATATTCAGTAGACACTAATACACAGTAATAGTGTGTATAGTGTAAATTATTGGTATTTTGTTTTGCTTTAGTTTGTGTTTTTTTTTTTTTTTTTTGGGGGGGGGGGGGCGCCAATATTGTTGTTGCATACCCCTCAAAAATGGGTAGTTGCGCCCCTGCATACATGAATGGGTTTCCCAAACTTCAGCATGCCAAGGCCCCCCATATCAGCAGATTCCAGGCCCCCCTATGTGTTTCTAAATAACAGCGACAATCAAAGATCCTCTGATAATAGGCTAAATGTCTCTGTCACTCTGGTTTGTGTGTTCCCGTTGGGACCATAGATCAGACAAAAATCACCCAGCCAATCAAGAGAAAGAAAAAAAATAACATAACAATAATTGTAATATGCAACAGATTAGTGTAATGCAGTTTTATAACAAATGTGAATATTTTTATAATTATTTCCTCCAACTTGGAGGCCCCCTGGCATCCCCCAGTTTGAAAACCACTTGTTGTCTTTGTCTGCCCTCTGTATGACCACTGGTAAGCCATTTTGCCAGAAAAATCCTAGATATACTGTTTTGCTGTTGAGCTGACTTTAATGATGTTTCCTATTTCAATAGATGGGGCATGGTTATATTTGGAGGAATCCATGGATTTAGCAGAAAGCTGTTTTGCTGTTGAGCTGACTTTAATGATGTTTCCTATTTCAATAGATGGGGCATGGTTATATTTGGAGGAATCCATGGATTTAGCAGAAAGTTATGATTAGTGGTGTTGCTTCAGGTGACAAACAACAGCCGCTCAGACACACTCCTTAATATTTTTGAGGGGGCTGTGGCAGAGCATGGGTTACCGTCCCGTGTACGAACTGATAAAGGAGGGGAGAACCGTGGAGTTGCAGGGTACATGATTGAAAGAAGGGGACATGGAAGAGGAAGTCATATCACAGGACGGTCTGTACACAATCAGAGGTAAATTATAATTTTCTTAAGTAGTTTCTTACTGGGTTCCAATTGTGAGGAATTACTTTACATTTATGCATTTAGCTGACGCTTTTTATCCAAAGCGACTTACATTTGTCATCTATCAATTACATCAGGGCCAGTCTCCCCTTGAGCAACTAAGTGGGCTAAGTGCCTTGCAAACCCACAATTTCTAGGCTACAAGCCAGGTTCCTTAACCACTACGCCACCGCCACCAAATTACTTCCTGTAACCCCTTTAACCCTTAGAACCCTAAGCTGTTTTTAGGGCATTTTCACTACCTTTATTCATAAGGATTTATTCTGGTCATTGTAAGAGCCACACACACATATTATATGTTTTTTTCAGCAGAGTCTAGGCTATCCAGATCTGCCACCATTGTATGTATTAGTACTAGCATTGATTTTATTTTGATTTTTAAAGAATTAAAATATAAAAAGCCTATTATAAAAAAATATATATTTTGACATGTATCTCACCACAGCAAGTTCATAGCTCTACATGCATTTCATGTGTGTGTAGGGCAGACTGTCCTGAATCTGGCAATATAATTGCCATTTTGGAGGGATACTCTGGGGCTGAGCAATTTACAGAAATATCTGGTGTGTGATTTACGGAAATAAATGCCATTTTTTATTTAGTGATGAAAAATGACCTTTCTGGGCTCCATATCTGTGACACGAACTGATCTGACCTGACTTGACTTGAGTTTGCGTGTTAGCTTAGGTATGCTTAGTCTGTCTGCCTCTCCACCCTCTCCATGTTTGAGTACTGACTGCCCACTACTGCTTTACTACTGTTTTACTAATGTCCACAGCCTAATGTTTTTACTACCGCTTTCCTGCTACACTGTTTTTCATGTTTTTCATGCTATATTAGCACACATGATCAATGGCTTCTGCTACAATAATACTGAATGGCTGTAACCCTATTACCTCAACCTGTTTCTGCACTGACATAGTTTTTATAGTTTTTTATATTACATTGTCTACATTCTACCTTGCTCTCCTATTTGTCCATATTATTTATGCTGGTCTCTAGACCTTATTATTGCACTGTTGGACTAATGTTGGACTACTTTTTGCACCTTCACCATCACACTCACTCTCTGAGCACCTTACCATGCACATATAACTAAAGGACTACTGTTGGACTACTTTTTGCACCTTCACCAGGACACTCACTCTCTTGAGCACCTTACCATGCACACATAACTAAGGGACTACTGTTGGACTACTTTTTGCACCTTCACCAGGACACTCACTCTCTTGAGCACCTTACCATACACACAGAACTACTGTTGGACTACTTTTGCACCTTCACCATGATACTCACTCTCTTGAGCACCTCACTTTGCACACAGAACTACAGGCCCTGTCATTACAAGCGTCTCATGCTTGACCACCCTCAAGCACACTGGTTTTTTTACATTTAATTTATATAGTATATTTAGTTTTGTTAGTTTTTCTTATCTCCTACTGTCTCTATTGTACAGTGGAGTTTGGTTATATGTTTATACTTATACTTATATTTACCATTTGCTGTAAGTGCATATTGTGTGTGATGTCTGTATGCTACTGAGACCCCCTGAATTTCCCCTTGGGGATCAATAAAGTATTTATCTATCTATCTATCTTGTGTGTTCCTATGGTGAATGCACTCATAATGATTCTCAACCTTTTACTGCATTGCCATGAACAAAGGAAAGGGAAAAAAGGTGTTTCTTTGTTGAACTAATTGGGATGCAATGTGAGCCTTGAATTAATTGCCATGCAGCAATTTGCTAGGATCTCAAAACCGGATTATGAACATGCTTTGCCGTTGAGAAACACACGATAGCATTGGATTATAAACATGCTTTGCCACAAAAACAGACAAACACGTGGGGTAAGTCAAGCTATATGAAGTTATATAAGCTATTTTTTGCTGTCACTTCGTCTGTTTTATAACCCAGAAGGATGTACTGGGTATCAAATGATAGCTATGTGTCTCCTCTTTCATCTGACATGCGTGGCATATCTATCCGATCACTGGGTCCGCGAGTACCGTAAAACTCCAAATAATAGCCCGGGCTTTTATTTTCCCAAATCGCCAAACTGCACGGGCTAGTATTAGAGACAGGCGTCTATATGAGACAGGCCTTTAATTCCCTTTACACAAAACTTTTCCTCTGCAAAGATGGAAAATATTATCTAATTAATTATTTCAAACACACTGAATGTCTACCTATATAACTAGGCTAGCCTATCTGATGACAATTACGGATCATCATTCATTTAGTGTTGAGATGTTGTTCATTGAGTGAGATACAGTAAGATCCACAGGGATAGCCAGATAAAACAGATGCAGAAAACAGAACAGATAAAACACGTTTTAATTACGTAATTTAAAAAGAGATCGTATCACACTGAAAGCTCATATTTTGTCACTAGCAAATAGCATATCGGTCCTTTGTCAAATACAGTTGCATTATCAGCCCTGACCAAAACCTTTCAGGAATTATTTATGCAAAAGTGGAACGTGCTTAATGTTTAATTCTCCCTCCTTTTCGGCACGAATGAAACGGCATGAGAGAGCATGAACCATATTGTTTCTCCCGTTTTGTATTTGCCAAATTTGACAACAGTCTACATTCAAATCATAGCCTACTTCCAGGCGCACGGGAACATATTTTTGACCAGGGGTGCTGAATAACAAAATAATCATGGATGTCCGACGATTTCTCCCCCAGCATATGATTCGAATTTAGACAGCTAAATACGCCATTTCACCGCAGTGTATGAGTAGGTCTAAGAGTGAGAAGTTTTATAATGCCCTGGGCAGCCACATTCCACTGCAACTATGCGCAGCACTTGCCACTCCGACTCATCAATAAAAACTGCGTGCACACAGCAGTCCCACAGAAGCGCACTTGACTTTACATCATTAACCTATTTCAGTAGGTTATATAGCCAGAGAATGTCCATAGACGGGCTCTGATATAGCCTAGTCTAAGGTAAATTCCTTTTCTGACTTTTTTCTCTGTATCGCCATGGCATTTAGAATAAAGAATAACGTTCGCGAACCGTTCTGGTTTTGTTGCCAGCATGAAAACACGCTTACCATCGGCCTATCCGCAAATTTTAAACACAAGGGATGAATTGAACGATGACAAAGTCGGACATATGCATAGTTCATATTGAAAAAAAAGCTATACAATTTGGAACTCTAGCTTTTCACCGCAGTCTTTTAATGCCATAATCATAACGTGCGCAGTCTGCGCCATACTTAAGCCCAAATCACACCCAAGATTCGCGACGAGATGAGCAGCAACTTGATGCAACATTCTAAAACCTTGCGACTGTGACCAGACAAGGTGAATGCTTTGCGACGGCTTGCAACGACGTGCAACATCTAATTCACACTGCTGTAACTGCTGTAACCTCCACACTGTAACCTCCTTTCGTGTCATTGCGAATCTTTAAACAGACGATCTGACGGGTTTTAGAAGATTAAATACAACCCGAAACTAAAAAACAGACCAGGCCTCTACTGGAGACCGGCCTTTAACCCAAATCTGTAGCCACGTCAGGCGTTTAAAAGAGACAGGCGTCTCTTAGGGACTCGGCGATTATTTGAAGTTTTACGGTAATTCAAACGAAAGTAATGGGTGTGCAGCGTTGGTTTGTGTACGTGCGTTATTATTTTGCAGTCACTTCGTCTGTCTTTATAAGCCAGAAGGATCGATATACATGGTACCAATGCATAGCCCTGTGTCTCCTCTTTCATCTGATATGCTTGCCATATCTATGCAATCACGGGTTCGCGAGTAATTCAAACGAGAGTAATGGGTGCGCAGGTGAACGCAGAGAAGTATAGACTGTAATATAATGATGCAATTTGATTTTTTTTGTTTTTTTCATACTTGATCGTACAGACAAGTGTATAGTCTCGTTGGAAAGCCCCACTTCTGCTCTGTCATGCAATAAAGGTTTCATCTCGATGCAATGAACAGTTCCGGAGCAATCTAACAGAGAAGAAAGCGTGTGTTTTTTGACGCACTTCGGGTGCGTCAAAAAATCGGGTTCTAAGGGTTAACCCTTAGAACCCTAAGCTGTTTTTAGGGCATTTTCACTACCTTTATTCATAAGGATTTATTCTGGTCATTGTAAGTGCCACACACATATATTATATATTGTTTTTTTCAGGAGAGTCTAGGCTATTCAGATCTGCCATCATTTCATGTATTAATACTAGCATTGATTTTATTTTGATTTTTAAAGAATTAAAATATAAAAAGTGTATTATAAAAATTCTTATATTTTGACATGTATCTCACCACAGCAAGCTCACAGCTCTACATGCATTTCATGTGGTTGTAGGGCAGACTGTCCTTATGTGTTAGCCTGCGTGCCTGTGTGTATGCTGTCATAATAATTCTCATCTTTTTACTGCATTGCCATGAACAAAGTAAAGGCAAAAAAGGTGTTTTATTTGTTGAACAAATTGGGATGCAATGTGAGCCTTGAATTGGATGCCATGCAGGAATTTGCTAGGATCTCAAAACCGGAATATGAACATGCTTTGCCATAGAGAAACACATGATAGCATTGGATTATAAACATGCTTTGCCACAAGAACAGACAAAAACGTGGGGTAAGTCCAGCTATATGAAGTTATTATTTTGCTGTCACTTCGTCTGTTTTATAACCCAGAAGGATGTACTTGGTATCAAATGATAGCTCTGAGTCTCCTCTTTCATCTGACATGCGTGGCATAGGCTATGCGATCACGGGTCCGCGAGTAATTCAAACGAGAGTAATGAGTGTGCAGCGTTGGTTTGTGTACATGACGTTATTATTTTGCAGTCACTTCGTCTGGTTTTATAAGCCCGAAAGGATCGATAAACATGGTACCAATGGATAGCCCTGTGCCTCCTCTTTCATCTGACATGCTTGCCATATCGATGCGATCACGGGTTCGCGAGTAATTCAAACTAGAGTAATGTGTGTGCAGGTGAACGCAGAGAAGTATAGACTGTAAATATGATGCAATTTGATTTAATTTCATGATTTTTTTTAATTTTCATACTTGATCGTACAGACAAGTGTGTAGTCTCGTTGGAAAGCCCCACTTGTGCTCTGTCGTGCAATAAAGGTTTCATCTCGCTGCGATGAACCGTTCCGGAGCAATGTAACAGAGAAGAAGGGGTGTGTTTTTTGACGCACTTTGCGTCAATCGGGTTCTAAGGGTTAAAGGAGTAATTAAGGATTAAAAATGAATTGAAATAGGCCTCATCTCAAAAAGAACAATTTATAGCAAAACACAATAATAAATGCAAACAATACACAGCTATCAGCATAGAGCATATCTTTAACACCTATTTACAGGGGTGTGATTGGCAAAGTTAAAAAAAAAAGGAAAATATACGTAGCACAGAGTGACCCCCCCGATGGTTCGAGTCCCTTAGTGTACTATAGTGTTGGCTACCGTATATATTTACATCACCTACACTTCATAAAATTCATGAGGCAAATCCTATGCTAGGGTGGCACTGGAAAAGGGCCTTAAAGAAAATATATTTGGGGCAAATACTAGGGGGGTCCGGGGGCATGCTCCCCCGGAAGAAAATGTTGAAAAATAACCCTTTAAATGATGACATCTGATGACTTTTATAGGAAGTATTGACATTACATTGAGATACATATATTTCAAACATTATAGCATATTACAATACAGCCTATAAGGCCTAAAGAAAACTAATTTATAATAGAGCAAAGTAGATGTAGCCTATAGACCTACACAAGACTAAACCAAATATGGCTGAAATATATAGGCCATCATGATCATTTTGCTAACAGTGACGCAGAACCATGGATTTTTTCCATTTATAACATGTTTTGTTTATAACTTAAACCAACATTGAGTTAAAATGTTGACTAAATTATTTACTATACTCCTACTTGATGATAATATATAGCCTGTCCCCTAACAGTCCTCTGGGCCTACCTACAAAATAGTGAAACATGTGATAGGCCTACTGATATTTTGATGCTGATTGAAGAGGTTGCAACTTGAAGGTTATTGATATTTCAGTTCCAAAGATAATCAAATTACATCGATTCCTCTCCTCCCAAAGTAACGCTGTAGGTCCTACACCTCTCCTCCTAAAATAAATGGTAGGCTCTGTTTTAAGCAAATGCACCAGGATTGTGTAGGCTAAGCGGCTACAACACTAGTTTTACAAGCGCACACACTAAATGGATAGCTAGGGTTAAAATGCGGACTGCGCCTTTAAATTGGCGACTTTTTATCTATCAGCACAATGCTACAGTAGGCTATTTCCACTAAATATTCAGCTCAATATTATGTGCAAGACGTTTACTAAGTATGCCAAAGCTTTGATCTCGCACCGTCACCATAACGTTACATTTTCTCATGGTGAGATGGCATCCTGAAATATGTTTTAGACAAGGGGCGCAAGGTTCACGGAGGTGAACGGCTGGACAAACGCAAAATGACAAGGTGTTAACTAAACAATGTAGTAGGCCTAATAGGCTTTGAAAACCTGTGGTTAGGCTAGTCTGTCACAGCTAACTTCAATATCAGCATCACGAAATTCATTATCGGAAAATCCTGACAGCGAACCCGATGCACAGCCAAAATGAGGGGGGGGGGAACTTCATACATGATGTCTTTTTAAATCAATTTGTTGACCTTTACCGTTTCATGGCTTCTGCTGAGAAGTGCGCCACACACACTGAACTTGAATCAAGCATTCTTCAGAACGCAGCTAAACAACCTGTCTACTTTCACTTTCAATGAAATCCACTAGTAAACGGAATACACTACAAGCGGCATGATATTCGGAAAGATGTGAAGCACAAGACCCGTCGTCATTGTCAGCGGCCTGTTATAATGATGGCCTGTGTAATGCGGAAATATAGCCTACCTCTGATCGACAGACCCCCCCCCCCCTTTAAAAGAAAAATCATTGGATCTATACGAATTGCGTGGGTCTCATTTTCAAGTCGAAAAAAACGGAATTCCGTTTAAAAACGGAATAATCACACCCCTGTATTTATTATTTACGCTATGACCATTATAAACTATTGCATCAACACCTGTTTGTTTGTAATGTTCCTATTGTGTGCTTTTCACCCCAAACCCTTTGAATGGAGGAAGAGTGTAAAAAGTGTACATTTACAAATTACATTTATTACATCTTACGTCTATTTATGCCGAACAGAATTGAGAGGTTGTGGGTTGACGTCTGGAAAAGGTGTGACTGGACTGTACTACAGCCTCTTCCATCATCTAGAGAACCAAAACAAACTGAACCCTGACAATGACCTGCACTTGTTTGAGCTGATTCATGTCTACCAGCCACAAATTCAACAGAGTCTTGAAAGGTATACAACTAAACTTAAAGTATTAGTAGTACTATAAGCACTGAATGTTAATATTTTTCATCATTCGACTACATACCATGTCTTAATAGACTTAGAAATGTCTCAATTTGATGTTTGTTTTCAGAATGTGACAATATAATGGAGTGTTCTTTCTTTGTCTGAAAAAGCAAATGAATCCCCGTATAATACATTGTTATACAATATTTGTAAAGAAACCCTTGCTTCGCAGGTTCTCACGTGCCTGGAATTCACACCCATTAACCACTGAGGGCGGAAGGACTCCAAATCAGCTGTGGCTCTCATTTCCACCAGCTGTCTGAGGCTGGAGCTACAGAGGTATTTTCCTTTATAATTACAAAAAGTTTGGGGGGAAATAAGAACTGACTGTGTTGCTGCTGCTTTGTCTCATTACATACTGGACATCTTCAAATACAATGAGAGCAATGGTCAGATTGTAAACAAAGGCAAACTTAAAATTAAACATTTTCATGACCTTCATTATAATTAAGCAACAGACCCCATGAGATGGTTATATACTGTAAATGTAGCACAGCTGATAGGTGTTGTTAGGCACGGAGCAAGCAGAGGGAATTACTACACTGTGTACAAAATTATTAGGCAAGTTGTATTTCTGAGGATTTTTGAACAAATACAATGATCTCAATCAATCAAAAATGTTAATAAACCTCAAACCTGAATATTTAACAAAGGGAAAGTGAGTTTTGGCTTTCTCAGAAGAAAATCTATGTGTGCAGAATTATTAGGCAACTATTGGTGTGCAGAATTATTATGCAACTAAATAAAAAACTAAAATGTTCCCACTCCACTTGTTTATTTTCATTTCCTAGAGTAAGAATAAAAAATAAACAACTCAAAATGTACAAATAAACCCTTCATGAAATATTCAGTGACCAATATAGCCACCCTTCTTTTCAATAACTGTCATGAGCCTTCCATCCATGGAGTCTGTTAATTTCTTGATCTGTTGATGATAAACATTTTGTCCAGCAACAACCACAGCCTCCCAAATGCTGTTCAAAGGGGTGTATTGTCTTCCCTCACTGTAAATCTCACATTTAAGAAGGGTCCACAAGTTCTCAATGGGTTTAGGTCAGGTGAAGAAGGGGGCCACGTCATTATTCTGTCATCTTTAAAGCCTTTGCTGGCTAGCCATGGAGTACTTGGATGCATGTGATGGAGCATTGTCCTGCATAAAAATCATGGCCTTCTTGAAGGATGTAGATTTTTCTGTACCACCGCTTGAAGAAAGTATCTTCTAAAAACTGGCAGTCATTTTGGGAGTTGATTTTAAGTCCATCTTTAACCCAAAAAGGTCCAACTAGCTCATCCTTAACAATAGCAGCACATACCAGTACCCCATCTCCACGTTGCTGTCGTCTGGAGCTCTGTACCCATTAGTGATCCAGCCAAGGGTCCATCTGTCTGGTCCGTCAAAAATCACTCTCATTTCATCTGTCTATAAAACCGTTGAAAAATCTGTCTTCAGATATTTCTTGGCCCAGCAAGTGACTTCATGTTTAACTAGAATTTTGGTTCCGAGGAACTGCAAGAGTGGGTTTGATCAGGGGCATGGAAATGGCCTCATCCAAGGATTCCAACGGTACCTCATTTATGAAAATCGGACATACGGGTCAAAAGTTACATGCACACACCTTCATATACACAGACAGCCCAGCCCAGCCCATTAGACATTGCCAGATGGCTTAGAACTCTGCCAGGTGCAAGCTTAAACAATTAGAGCTGTGATGTCACAATCGGAATTAGAATCCTTGAACATTCCGCCATTCATTTCAATGGGGCCCAAAAACGCAGAAAAACGGGAATACCGCGAAAACGAGAAGGGCCAGCGACACGAAAGTAACAAGCAAGTTACACCGGTTCGGGCCTGAATTTTTGGAGTTCGAACTGCGTCGATAGCTCAAACGGTCTAGGAGCAGTAGTTCGTCCAAAAAGTGGGTGAACAGGAATAACTAGAATTGCGGTTCCGAGGAACTGCAAGAGTGGGTTTGATCTGGGGCACGGAACTCGGCCTCATCCAAGGATTCCAACGGTACCTCATTTATGAAAATCGGGCACACGGATCAAAAGTTATCTGCATCAACGCAACATCCAATAAGCTAAAAGGCATAAATAACGTGGTTGCTATGCTGGTTGCTAGGGCAATCATGCTGGTTGCTCAGGTGGTCGCTAGGTTAGAAGGCCAGCGCCTCCTGAGAGGCCTGAAGGGTCAGTTCTGAGGTTGTTGACTGCTGAAACCGAAAAATGGACTGCATTTTCTTAAAAGACAATGTGACTGAAGTGCGGGCAAAGTTTGCACAGAAATGTACGATTTTTCCCACCCTCATCGACCTTGTCATAAAACTTGTTTAAATGATCACACGACGCCTCCTTGCTGCTTTGTCGTCTACATCAGCCTTTCTCAAACTTCTTTGACCTGAGGCCCAGTCAACCCTGCTGAAAAAACCAGCCTGACCAGCTAAAGGTGGTTTGCTGGTTGACCAGCTTGTTGACCAGCTTGTTTGACCACCCTATGATGGTTGACCAGCTAGACCAGCACATCTCTTGCGAAAACATACCTTCAGCTGGTTTACCCACCTAACGATGGTAATTCAGCTGGTTTTGCTTGTCGTACCACCTCAAGCTGGTCATTTTAGCTGGTGTTGCTGGTCTACACTGCTGGTTTAACTGGCCATGCCAGCTTATGTTCGTCAAACCAGCATGACCATCTTATACCAACAATGTCAAGCTTGGCAGGCTGGTCACCAGCATGACCATCTTGCACCAGCTGTATCCCACAGGACAGGCTGGTCAAACCAGCATGACCAGCTTCCTCATATGGTCACGCCAGCATATCCAGCTGGTGGTCCAACCAGCTACACCAGCAAAGACTGGTTTCTAGCTGTTTTTTTCAGCAGGGAAGGCATACTTTGGGGTCATAGGGCCCACCTACATGAACCCACCCCCTCCTCCCACCCCCCATCAAATTGTAATATCATCACAACCCTGCTGAAAAAAACAGCTAGAAACCAGCTTATGCTGGTAGCTGGTTTTAGCTGGTTTTAGCTGGTCTTTGCTGGTTTTCTTCCAGCTCTTGCTGGTCTTTGCTGGTGTAGCTGGTTGGGCCACCAGCTGGATATGCTGGCGTGACCAACTGAGGAAGCTGGTCATGCTGGTTTGACCAGCCTGTCTTGTGGGATACAGCTGGTGCAAGATGGTCATGCTGGTGACCAGCCTGCCAAGCTTGACATTGTTGGTGTAAGATGGTCATGCTGGTTTGACCAACATAAGCTGGCACGACCAGTTAAACCAGCAGTATAGACCAGCAACACCAGCTAAAATGACCAGCTTGAGGTGGTACGACAAGCAAAACCAGCTGAATTACCATCGTTAGGTGGGTAAACCAGCTGAAGGTATGTTTTCGCAAGAGATTTGCTGGTCTAGCTGGTCAACCATCATAGGGTGGTCAAACAAGCTGGTCAACAAGCTGGTCAACCAGCAAACCACCTTTAGCTGGTCAGGCTGGTTTTTTCAGTAGGGAATTATTATTATTTTTATACTATATTGCTATACATGCACTTCAAAACAGTCAATGTTTAAAGTGCTAAGATTGTTCACAAAAGTTTGTGAAAGCATGCACATCAGAGTACTGCTTTACTAATGTAAAATATAATTAGGCCTACACTAGTTTCATTGTTTTTGCATTGTTGCATGATTGATATGCTATTTAATTACATTTCATTTGAATGCCTGAATGTAAGAATTCAGGAAACACAATACCAGCTTTTAACATTTCTGTTGTTTACTAGTTTATGTAAATCGCATAACACATGAACTGTTTACATACTACTGATAGGCCATTACTGTACACAATAATACTGTGCCCATTCATTAACATATATTAAACATCAGGCGTCTTGTTTACACATTTAAACCATATTTGCACTTCGAATTTCGCTTCCAAATTGTAGTAACTACATCTACGAAGTCTAAGGAAGATAACCATGTAGTCCGTTCATAGATAAGATACATTTTGACAGAACTACAGCCTTCGTGAGCCTAGTAGCCCTACCTAAAAAGACTCCTTTCACTTAATTGCAAAATCGCGGTTGGTCTGTTTACACATTAAAACCATCCCTACTGAAAAAACCAGCCTGACCAGCTAAAGGTGGTTTGCTGGTTGACCAGCGTGTTGACCAGCTTGTTTGACCACCATATGATGGTTGACCAGCTAGACCAGCAAATCTCTTGCGAAAACATACCTTCAGCTGGTTTACCCACCTAACGATGGTAATTCAGCTGGTTTTGCTTGTCGTACCACCTCAAGCTGGTCATTTTAGCTGGTGTTGCTGGTCTACACTGCTGGTTTAACTGGCTGTGCCAGCTTATGTTGGTCAAACCAGCATGACCATCTTACACCAACAATGTCAAGCTTGGCAGGCTGGTCACCAGCATGACCAGCTTCCTCAGATGGTCACGCCAGCATATCCAGCTGGTGGTCCAACCAGCTACACTAGCAAAGACCAACAAGAGCTGGAAGAAAACCAGCAAAGACCAGCTTAAACCAGCTACCAGCATAAGCTGGTTTCTAGCTGTTTTTTTCAGCAGGGATATTTACACTTCGAAATTCGCTTCCAAATTGTAGTAACTACATCTACGAAGTCTAAGGAAGATAACCATGTAGTCCGTTCATAGATAAGATACATTTTGACAGAACTACAGACTTCGTGAGCCTAGTAGCCCTACCTAAAAAGACTCCATTCACTTAATTGCAAAATCGCGGTTGGTCTGTTTACACATTAAAACCATATTTACACTTTGAAATTCGCTTCCAAATTGTAGTAACTACATCTACGAAGTCTAAGGAAGATAACCATGTAGTCTGTTCAACTATAAGATACATTTTGACAGAACTACAGACCTCGTAAAAGTAGTACCTAAAATGACTCCATTGCAAAATCGCGGTTGGGCTGTTTACACATTAAAACCAATTTACATTTCGACTCATCGTTGTAACACCATACCAAGGGTCTTAAGAAGTGAGTCAATTTGGCAATTTTGGCATTTCCACGCATTTTAGCTCAAAATAGCAGTGGCTATTGCTAACGCATTCATTTTCAACGCTTAGCATGTTAGCTAACATTAATAGGTTTGTATATGTGCTAACGCTTACTTGAACGTTCCCTATTGTGGCTTGTGGGGTAGAATCTAACTAGACACGTTTAGCATTACTGTTGTTTACTACTTTATGTAAATCACATGACTATAATAAACTGTAACTTACTGAGAGCTAAGGTAATTCTTATTCAGTGTGATGAATGGCCATCACGTAAAGCATATGACAACAGCAAATAGCTAACGTTTACATTAGCCTAACTTACATATCGTTGACGTTGACCCGACACGTTCATAAGTTAGACCATAGACTGATAAGGACGTCCATCAAACTAAAAGGGTTTGTTCTTCGATGTCTTCAAATTCGTTCGAATTCCGTGCGTATCCTGTGTATCTTTCATGCTGCTATCCTGTTGCCTCTTCCCTGCTGTTTCGGCAACAAGGTTTCACGCGAGATTTACGCCACATCCCAGAGAGTTGTGTTTTCCCAAGATGGCGCCCGTCTGTATATGTGAACGAGACGTGAACGGTACTGTTTTTCTTTTTAATAAACTGCCTGTAGACTTACACAGTTCCCAATGCTTCGGTTTACATGTAGATACCCTCATTATGCTACGGTGTAAGTGTGTTGCTATTTGGAGCCTTGGTAGCGATTTATTTTTACATTGTTGTTTGGTGGGTCAGGTGACGAGCCGTCGAATCACAGCACAGCACCCAGAATGCATTGCAACACACCGTCATGAAGGCACTCATCGTTAGGTCGGCTTTAACCCTCTAGGCGCCACAGTCGACTATAGTCGACAAGATGCGGTACTGAATAAAACGGCCGATTTAGTCAAATAGGGTTTCATATTTCGTTCGACCTCCACTCCACTAGATGGCAGACATGTCATACGTCATCCCCGAGTCGAAAAAAGGGCACGCTTTAAACAAAACTTTCTAGCTACAGCGCATTGAATCAGTGCGTGAAATACCGGAGCTAGTGTGCGTGTGAGCCACTTTGTCAGAGCGATATTGTCAACGTCAGCGAGTATTTGCATTAGATTATCATCTAATGGCATCAAAAAAGTTTACCTGAAATGAAGTGTTGGGTGTTCTATTCGCGGACCCTGATTCTGAAAGGGGAATATCTGCCTTCGTTTAGTGAGGCTTCAGATGCGTCCCTGCCTTGCAATGATGCAGCTGGACAAAGTGAGAGTTTACTCCATAGTTTAGCTTACACCAAGCACAAACGTTGAATCGTTTGCCCAATGTCACTGGTGGGAATAATGTTTCACGAGTTCGGAGTGTTCATCGGGAAGTTAGCAGGGTGTTAGTGGTGTGGCGAACGAGGCTGGAGGTAACATAATGAAAGTAGCATAATGTCCATAGCGCTAGCTTCTGTCTTCTGAACGTGTGCCTCTCCACAATCGCGGCGACAGTAACGTGGTGGAGCCTTTGTCTAATGCAGTGGTCCCCAAACTTTTTCTTCGAAGGGCCATCTCACTATGCCAGGCTCTAAGAGAGGGCCAGATACTCAAAGTATTTTAGTAACCATAAACAGCTTAGTGCTATGAACAACAGCAGTCTACCTTAGTTCAATATTCCATAGGCTACTGCAATTTAATACCATTGTTAGCAGTGTTTATATTGCAATCATGCCATGTCAGTGTAAAATGTAGCTCAAATGAAATAATACTGATAAAAAATAGCATTCCCAAAAGTATTAGCAGGGAGTCCCAAAAGTATATTTTATTCAAAATATGTGAACTCTGTGTCTTTGCATACACAGCTCAAGTTGTGAACAAGCAATACCCTACACATAATTTGAAGTTCTCAAACTATGAAAGTTTTATGAAGTGCTGGCAAAAACATCTGAAATGACCACTTTCACTCACCTGATGAGAACTTTGTGAATTTGTAGGCTATGAAGATTTGAACGAGTGAATAAAAAATAGAAATAATTATCCCAGAAAGTCCCAGTAATATGACTTGAATAGAAGTAAGTTAGTTATTAACAATTAATTGATAAACTTGTAGAATACTTTGAGCACTGATGCAGTCAGCATAGGACTCTTACATTGTTTGCAGGTAGACCTACATTTCATTCCGTTTTCAATGGCAAATGTGAAACAGCGCCAAAACAACCACCAGTGGACAAAAAGAGTATTACATGTGTACTGTTGACTCGCCATAGAGAATGAATGGGGGAAATTACGGATGTTATAGTTTGACGATGTCTACTCCCATGCGGGCCAGATGCTATACCACGGACAATCGGACATGTTTTGGGGGGCCACCCAAAATGAGGTGGCGGGCCGTATTTGGCCCGCGGGCCGTAGTTTGGGGACCACTGGTCTAATGCCACTGGGTATGTTAGACGAGGTTGAAGTGCTCATAGGACAGTTAGGGGGGAACGTAGTGGCAGTGTGGGGAGTCGCAATGAGAATGACAGTAGGCCTAGTCCGAGCTGCGCAAATTCTCTCCACTCGGCGCGCGCGAGGCAGATCTGGCCATGCTGCTCGCATGGTGGAGGTGGTGACACGCTCTCTCCCTCTCCCACACACACACACACACACATTAGGTCATGCATAGTCTATCACAAGATGATGGGAATGCCGGCCCTGTATGGATAGGGATAGGGAGTCATTATCTCTACAGCAAAAGGCCTGCTACATAAAAAAAAAAATGTCAGCCATTTATTAGTAATGATTTACACTGTTGATTTGCTATCTATTTCCCTGATCATTTAGGACATACACTATGTGTTCCTTTTTGTGTGTTCATGTCCTTGTGATGTGTGTGTCTTTGTCAGCTAAGAAAAAAAACAAAAACCATCAACCAAGCTGGTCTTTGCTGGTTTTCTTCCAGCTCTTGCTGGTCTTTGCTGGTGTAGCTGGTTGGGCCACCAGCTGGATATGCTGGCGTGACCATCTGAGGAAGCTGGTCATGCTGGTTTGACCAGCCTGCCAAGCTTGACATTGTTGGTGTAAGATGGTCATGCTGGTTTGACCAACATAAGCTGGCACAGCCAGTTAAACCAGCAGTGTAGACCAGCAACACCAGCTAAAATGACAAGCTTGAGGTGGTACGACAAGCAAAACCAGCTGAATTACCATCGTTAGGTGGGTAAACCAGCTGAAGATATGTTTTCGCAAGAGATTTGCTGGTCTAGCTGGTCAACCATCATAGGGTGGTCAAACAAGCTGGTCAACCAGCAAACCACCTTTAGCTGGTCAGGCTGGTTATTACAGTAGGGAACACTTGCCCTAACAAATCTGGCAACAGTTCTATACATTTGCATTAACTCGAGTAGACATAGCCTACTATAAAAACACTGACACACTAACACACTTACACTCTCTCTTTCTCACACACACAGTATCTCTGTGATGACTGTTGCCCAGCTCATCATATTAGTGTTTGGAGGTGGACTAGCTGGACTCAGATCTTTGTAATAACAAGGAACACTCAACACACATTGACCTGATTAGGGCCAGTCTGCCTATTAAAAATACCAATAGATAACCTGAAGCCATATAAGGGCACACGAATTTAGAGAACTGCTTGGTTGTAATATCATCTCAACTGATTGTGTGTGTGTGTGTGTGTGTGTGAGAGAGAGACCCCTCTAATCTGCCCTTATAGATAACAGGCCTTAAATAACCCTAACCCTAAATAAGGCCAAAGCCAAAATGTGTTACTGCAAGTGCAGCCAAAAGGTTTTCTCTGAACTGGTGGTATTCAACAATTGTGAGGGGCACTGTAAGTTGGCTAAAACAAGTGCTCGATTTGAACTGAGTCTCGTCTGTTGTATACTGGAGCTCAAGTGTTTTGGGCAGGATCTCCCATCCGGTCCAGAACTTTACTAGATCTTTGATCTGTTCCCCGGTCTCAAATAAAAATTGGGGTTATGCCAGGGTTTGTAAATCAAAGTCATTCATTCCGTTTCTTGCAATATAATTGTTGAACATTTCTCAAATTACTTAAAGGGGTAAAATTTATATGTACCTTCAAGAATAAACTTTCTTAGGAACCCGGAAACAGTAGCTGCACTTTCCATGTCAAAGTCTTCTTCTTCCGCGTTGGGACAAGGCCATTCGATGATGTTCAGAAGAGTCTGGAACAGAAAGGAATACCTTGTTTTCTGGTACTTTCCTGGTTTCACAGTCATACAAAAACCTCTAGCCATTTTAACCATTAAATTATGTAATATTTTCTATTCTTGTCTTCTATTCTATTCTTGTATGTGCATCGCAACTTGCATAATATTTAAATCGAGGACCAAATAGATCACAACAGACAGGTAGCCAACAATGTTTCCCCAGCACAATGCTTACAAAAATCCTAGCATCACAGACTGCACGTTGTAATTAACCTATTGTTTCAGGACAATGCCCAAATGATTCACCTGGCGGTCAATTATGCTCTCATTGATTGAGGGGAAGATGTGTTTAGCATGGCCATGTATCCTAACACAATCAAGAACTCCAGTTTCTTCAAGACCATATTTTAGTTGTTGGATCTCACGCCTCCAATAATCAAATACCTGAAAAACAGTAAAACGTTGAGCTTATTAAACAAGCTGTTCTTCAGATGGCACAGACTGTCAAAATGACAATATGTCAAATGTTTTACCATGTCAAAATGTGTACACAGGGTGTGAATTTAAGTAAGGGATAACAGCCGGCGAGGTGACCGGTTCGACAGAAATACAGCACCTACAAAATACCTGGAGGTACACTTGGACAATAAACTGGACTCGTCTGTTAACGCACTTTACAAAAAGACACAGGGCAGGCTTTACTGTGTGTGTGGCAGGAGTAGGTTAATGTTGTATGTGTATCCTCTTAGTGTCTTTGCAAGGGCTGTATAGCGTACTATGTGTACTGTTCTTTGTGTCTGTCTCTGTGCCTTGATTGTGTTTGCTACTGACACCTTAATTTCCTTCGGGATTAATAAAGCATCTCTCATTTCATCATCTCTCATGTTGTCTGAAATACAACAAAATACAAAGGAAATTGACAGAAAAATTAAACTAAATGAAGAACAAGTGTTGGGCATACCCAGTGATTCAACAGATTTTCAGACAGCCAAGAACGGTTTTCTGCCGTGAGCCCTGGGAGTCCACATGAAGTCGCTTCACTATTCACCATGGCTTCTTCACTATTCACCATGGCTTTGCAGTCTTCGCTCAGCTCTTTGTTCTCCAGTAGCTAGCAAAATTCAAAAATCGTCAAAACAAACAAAATAAAGCTTGAAAATCGAATTTGGCAAAATTGGAAAAAAAATAATGTAAATATTTGGTCAGATGTGTTGTAGTATGACTGTAGTATATACTTTTGTCATCAAAATTATTCAACAACAAGTGTCAAGCAGAACAAGTCCAGCACACGCTATTTGAAAACTGTGTGAAATGAAAACAAAATAGCATTTTTACACATGTGTATTGTAGTTTAGACTGAAGTTTGTCATTTTTACTGAAACTCGTCATTTAGCAAACAATATTCGTAGTTATAGAAATTGGGTGTGGTGTTAGCATAATTGTGTGTGTTATCATGAAAAAAAGGGAGCTCTATTTTCAATCGGATTTTGCTAAATAGTTCGACCGGACCCAACTGTTATAATTCTCAATAGCTTAAGAAAAACATTACAACATACCTTATATACAAGTTCACGGACGCCAGGATCAGGGCAGTCCTCTGGAGAGACAGGTGCAGTGTCTTCACTGCCGCCAGCAAAAATGTGGACAAGTGCTGGACTCAGGCCACAGAGACGGGGGCCCCCTTTCAGAAGAGAGTGTCCAATAATTCTTCCAGCAACAAGGAAGAGGCCAGAGTCGCAGAAGACCTTCGATTTCACCGGGACTTTGTTGTTTTCTTCACCCTCAAATAGCAGTGTTTTCTTTCCAGTCCCTTAGTGCTGGGCGGTATGACCAAAAATGTATATCACGGTATTTTTCAAAATTCTTACGGTTTCACGGTATTTGACGGTATTTTTTTACCATGCATAATCAGATGTTCACAGCATTTTCTACAGGTTGAGAGAGGAATTGCTGCAGTACAAGGATGGTCTATTTTACTGTCATGATGTAGAATAACTCCACACTAGTGGTAATGCAGTTTTGCATGGCCCCAGAAAATGATGCTGTTTACAAAGAGCCACTCATGATTCTAATGAAGAATCTAATCAGAATGCAAAGACAATTGCAGTCAAAATACAGAACTTTTACTGTGCAAATTTCACAAACATCTTGTATATAACCAATACAAAAAGTAGTGCAACTTACAATAATTATACTTTTTTGAAAATTATACAATTTAAAATAAAACCTCTCTGTTAATATGCTTACTCTGTCAAATAGGCCTATCAGAAATGTATTGTTATTGTGTGGTTTACATGACGTTAGTGGTAGGCTAACGTTAACTTCACGTGGATGTCTTGTTAGCCTGCCATGAGCTTCGGTTCGGTTCGCTAGGCAAAACATTAACAAAAAAGTTCGTTTTGGTGCACTGATGACAGTCAAGATCATTTCTAACTAGCCAGCTAGTATTGCTCAGTGCACATCTATAACATGCTTTACTTGCTACCTGGATAATTTCAGCGAATATTCTTAAGGTGAGATGAATGATAAGATCATTAAACTTCACTGTGTTCGGTGGGTTGCTAACTAACGACATCACCTACTAGCCAGCTAGTTACAGCTGTTAAATAGAATTGTCGTGACGGTAGGCTAAATCCTTTTCAATGCAGTATCCCTTAACGTTTTTCCTTAACTAAAGAAACAATTTAAGGTATTATTCTGTGCAACACCCTGAAATAAACCCCTTACCTAAGGAGAAATTAAGCCTTAAGGGTCATACATCAGGGGAAAAACTTAAGGTGTTTTGTGTTTACCCTCACTATGCCTCGCAGTGGCACCATGCGTGCGTGTGAAAAAAGTGCGCGGCGCAGCGTTCCAAACGTTGTGTACTTCAATACAGAACTTAACACACACACACACCTGACTGCCCTCCCACCCCACCTTAACCTAACAGACTAATGTGCTACTTTTAAAATAAATTTCTTTGTGAATTACTTAAGCATTATTGCACGAGCGGTGTTGTTGGCCTATATCGCCACGGCTGTGGTTCGCCGTAGGAACGAAGCCGAAGGTTGAGTGGCATAGGTAACCACAGCCGTGACAATATAGGCCAACAACACCACGACCACGAGTGTGATAATGCTTTTATACAACAGTTCAATTGCCAACAAAAAAAGATACCAGAGTACATTTTTAGGAAAGATAATTTATTATTTGCCATGATAGAACGGGTCTCGTCCAATCAGATATTGCTAAATCGTTCGACCGGACCTAACTGCTGTATAATTAAAAATTAGGAGTCCTAAAGTTATGACTGACACACACATTATTTGTGGGAGTTTCTTCTAAATGTGCCTGTACTTTTAGCCTTAAAATTCTTTAAGAATATGGAGCCTGACCTTCACATAACTCAATCGTATGTCTGAACACAATGTGATTTCACACTCACAGAACTCAGTATAGTAAATAGCTCACCTCCATACAAGAAAACATCAACTGGGGCAGCCCATTCTCGCTTGCTTTTGTAAAAGTTTATCAATGCCCGGTCTCTCTCCTCTGTGTGTGTAAGATTGATCCGAGGCCTCAAAGGTGGCAAGTGGTCTACAGCCATCTTCTTAGAAGTGATGAATTTCTCAAGTGCAATATCCGCATCTAAAAACGGAAAGAAAAGACACAAGAAGCATGTTTCCAATAGTTTGTGTCGCAGCAGTGTCCTCTTATTTCTATTGACAGCACACGGCAACCTCAAAAAACAGGGCTCTTCACTATTGCTGGAAGTATGGTTCTCACCCTGAATTAAAACAGGGCTCTTCACTATTGCTTCAAGTATGGTTCTCACCCTGAATTAAAACTTACCAGTGCCCTCAAAAACGCCTTTCTCATTCTCCTCCTCCTCAATAGTGATACAACAAATATCTATAGAGACAGAAATAGTGACACTGCATGAAATACTAGGTGATGGGGTAAATGAACTGCAATTAGATAGCGCTGTTCTACTCCTACGAGCACTTAAAGTGCTTTACATAGCGCTGTTCTACTCCTACGAGCACTTAATTACATAGCGTTGTTCTACTCCTACGAGCACATACATAGCGCTGTTCTACTTCTACGAGCACTTAAAGTGCTTTACATAGCGCTGTTCTACTCCTACGAGCACTTAAAGTGCTTTACATAGCGCTGTTCTACTCCTACGAGCACTTACATAGCGCTGTTCTACTCCTACGAGCACTTAAAGTGCTTTACATAGCGCTGTTCTACTCCTACGAGCTCTTAAAGTGCTTTACATAGCGCTGTTCTACTCCTACGAGCACTTACATAGCGCTGTTCTACTCCTACGAGCACTTAAAGTGCTTTACATAGCGCTGTTCTACTCCTACGAGCTCTTAAAGTGCTTTACATAGCGCTGTTCTACTCCTACGAGCACTTACATAGCGCTGTTCTACTCCTACGAGCACTTAAAGTGCTTTACATAGCGCTGTTCTACTCCTACGAGCTCTTAAAGTGCTTTACATAGCGCTGTTCTACTCCTACGAGCACATACATAGCGCTGTTCTACTCCTACGAGCTCTTAAAGTGCTTTACATAGCGCTGTTCTACTCCTACGAGCACTTAAAGTGCTTTACATAGCGCTGTTCTACTCCTACGAGCACTTAAAGTGCTTTACATAGCGCTGTTCTACTCCTACGAGCACTTAAAGTGCTTTACATAGCGCTGTTCTACTCCTACGAGCACTTACATAGCGCTGTTCTACTCCTACGAGCACTTAAAGTGCTTTACATAGCGCTGTTCTACTCCTACGAGCTCTTAAAGTGCTTTACATAGCGCTGTTCTACTCCTACGAGCACTTACATAGCGCTGTTCTACTCCTACGAGCACTTACATAGCGCTGTTCTACTCCTACGAGCACTTACATAGCGCTGTTCTACTCCTACGAGCACTTAAAGTGCTTTACATAGCGCTGTTCTACTCCTACGAGCTCTTAAAGTGCTTTACATAGCGCTGTTCTACTCCTACGAGCACATACATAGCGCTGTTCTACTCCTACGAGCTCTTAAAGTGCTTTACATAGCGCTGTTCTACTCCTACGAGCTCTTAAAGTGCTTTACATAGCGCTGTTCTACTCCTACGAGCACTTACATAGCGCTGTTCTACTCCTACGAGCACTTAAAGTGCTTTACATAGCGCTGTTCTACTCCTACGAGCTCTTAAAGTGCTTTACATAGCGCTGTTCTACTCCTACGAGCACTTACATAGCGCTGTTCTACTCCTACGAGCACTTACATAGCGCTGTTCTACTCCTACGAGCACTTAAAGTGCTTTACATAGCGCTGTTCTACTCCTACGAGCTCTTAAAGTGCTTTACATAGCGCTGTTCTACTCCTACGAGCACTTACATAGCGCTGTTCTACTCCTACGAGCACTTAAAGTGCTTTACATAGCGCTGTTCTACTCCTACGAGCTCTTAAAGTGCTTTACATAGCGCTGTTCTACTCCTACGAGCACATACATAGCGCTGTTCTACTCCTACGAGCTCTTAAAGTGCTTTACATAGCGCTGTTCTACTCCTACGAGCACTTAAAGTGCTTTACATAGCGCTGTTCTACTCCTACGAGCACTTACATAGCGCTGTTCTACTCCTACGAGCACTTAAAGTGCTTTACATAGCGCTGTTCTACTCCTACGAGCACTTAAAGTGCTTTACATAGCGCTGTTCTACTCCTACGAGCACTTACATAGCGCTGTTCTACTCCTACGAGCACTTAAAGTGCTTTACATAGCGCTGTTCTACTCCTACGAGCACTTACATAGCGCTGTTCTACTCCTACGAGCACTTAAAGTGCTTTACATAGCGCTGTTCTACTCCTACGAGCTCTTAAAGTGCTTTACATAGCGCTGTTCTACTCCTACGAGCACATACATAGCGCTGTTCTACTCCTACGAGCTCTTAAAGTGCTTTACATAGCGCTGTTCTACTCCTACGAGCACTTACATAGCGCTGTTCTACTCCTACGAGCACTTAAAGTGCTTTACATAGCGCTGTTCTACTCCTACGAGCTCTTAAAGTGCTTTACATAGCGCTGTTCTACTCCTACGAGCACTTAAAGTGCTTTACATAGCACTGTTCTACTCCTACGAGCTCTTAAAGTGCTTTACATAGCGCTGTTCTACTCCTACGAGCACTTAAAGTGCTTAACATAGCGCTGTTCTACTCCTACGAGCGCTGTTCAGTTTAAAGTGCTTTACCATATATGCCTCACGTTAACCCGTTCATACACACACTCCACAGGGTGCTTCATACACACACTCCACAGGGTGCTTCATACACACACTCCACAGGGCGCTTCATACACACACTCCACAGGGTGCTTCATACACACACTCCACAGGGTGCTTCATACACACACTCCACAGGGCGCTTCATACACACACTCCACAGGGTGCACACACTCCACAGGGTGCTTCATACACACACTCCACAGGGTGCTTCATACACTCCACAGGGCGCTTCATACACACACTCCACAGGATGCTTCATACACACACTCCACAGGGTGCTTCATACACTCCACAGGGCGCTTCATACACACACTCCACAGGGTGCTTGCTCTTTTGTCACCTAAAAATTCCAGACTTTTTCCAACCTTTTTCCAAACTTATAATTTTTTCTTCAAGACCTTGACATTTTGTAGTTTTGAGAGTCAGACTACCAACACGCAAGAATTTTACTCTCTAATAGTAGTATAATGAGATGTAATGCAGATTGCAACCATACCAAGACCCCCATGACAGGACCATCTCCCTCCCAAAGGCCCTCTTAGATGCCCATGGCAAGATCGACCTGGAAAAAGGCACTTTAAAAATCCATACTTTTTAAGACTTTCAAGCTCCAACGCCATGTAAGGCGCCAGCCTGCTCACTGGTAGCACTTTGGGGTTGTGTCTTGCTCAAGGGCACTTCGATGGGGTCATGTGCTACTGACAGACATAAATGGTGAAAAAACAAGGCTGTACCAACCAAGACCACTCACCATTGTCTGTGTCCACCTCTTCATTCCCCTCTGTGTCAACTTCTCTATACAGTACATGAGAAAAAGACTTCTCAGAATACACACATTGTGATAAAATATCATGGTGTAAATCTCAGACAAAAAGTGTTATGTGATCTATCCAACTTACTTCTGACAATCGCTTGCATGTTGCCTAATTTTATCCCTCGTAAAGAAAGCCGCACAATACACACTCTGCACATGCTGAGCAGAGTTTGAGCCCTGTAAAGAAATGATAGAATGGAATAATGAACTGGCAAAGGTAACATGGAAAACTAGACTGAGAGAGAACTTATTGTGCTTTCCAGTGAATGTCAGAAGCCCGGCCGCATAGTGCATCCGAGTGCGTCAGGTCAAAGTGGCCCATCATAGCTGCACTTTACAATCTGCAGAGGACCAGATTGATCATGTTACTAATAAAAAAACTCTCCGGTTATACACGAAAAGCGACAAGTTTGCAGGTCTGTCTAATGACCTTCACCTAGCTCTCCTGCATGAAACGAACCACTGACAAAATCAAAAGGACTTCAGAGCAAATTGCGTGCTGAGCTCTGATTGGTGTGTGATTGTGCACTGGCTTTTGACCTCTCATTATGATTGGCTTTAGTAAAGTGAAACGAGAGGGTTTTTCATAAATGTAACAGAGTAAAAGTACAAATTTTCACTTAGAAATGTAGTGGAGTCAAAGTATAAAGTCTCACCAACTATAAATACTTGAGTAAAGTACAGATATATGCTACTTAAGTACAGGAAAGAATTACATCTACTTCGTTACTGTCCACCACTGCTTCCTAAAAACAGCACTGCCTGGGCACAAACTATTGCACTATGTTTGGAAGTACTCCAGACTGTCGCTTTAATGCCATGCAGTCATACATGTAACATACCCGGCTGGCATCCGGAGTGAGGTCCAAATCCCTTTGCAGAGGGCGGATATAGACTATGGAGTTCCCAATGTGTACTGTGTTAATAAGATACGCCACAGTGAAACCACCTGTAGGACAACGGATGGCTTCAAGGTCTTTGCTGTTACCTCCTCTGGACCGCAGCAAATCAACCCCCCCACCCTGCCGTAGCTTCGGATATTGAATATATATGGTTTCCTCAAATGAGCTGGAGTCTCCATTGCGGTCTGCAATATAATACTTACTTTTTACTTTTGACAATCACACTTACCAACAGTAAAATGAAATGGTAAGGCATGGGATCTTTAAGTGGTTCGTGCCAATTGGCCATACCTCTAAATACTATTCGCGCAGAGCCTAAACCAGCCTCTTCCAGTCTGGTTTTCTCAACTGATGTGGGTACACCATTACACACCACTTCATAAAGACAGACGAAGTGGTGTGACCATGAATTGCTGCGCTGGCATCTACCTGGTGCACCCCTTGGTGGTCTTCGATTGGAAGGATATGGCTGGAATAGTCTACTCAATTCTAGACTGGTAGCTGCAAATAAGATTTTTTTTTTAGACTGGATACATCACTGAGCCCCAGATTTGTGACACCAAAATTGAATAACACATAAAACCTTAAAGACGCTAGTGACAGGAGCAATGCAATAGGCCAACACAACTTATATATATGAATAGATATGTACATATACAGTATATGAAATCCACTTCATTAAAAGATGTAATATGAGATCCTGCATGATGTCACTTCTGTTGACATTCCACGTAAACACTAGCCTGGCTAACATCAGACCTCATCTCATTGAGATGGGGTCTGGGAACTAGACATTAATTTTCTCGTATTTGAAACGTGGTTTACGAATGCCCAGAGCCGTTTATTGGGCGCTACAAATGTCTATCAAATGCGTCTGTATGTAGCTCATAACGGCTTCGGTGTGTCGTCATCGTCTTGCTGCTCTCCCTTCCGTTCTGTGATTGGTCCCCTAACTGAGGCGAAAATTTGCTCCATGGAATCCAGGCTGCCTAGCAGCGTGAATAAAATCGCGTGCGTAAGGCAGCATGGGAAAACCCAGGCTACGTAAACACCAAAATACCAAACAAAAAGCTACTTTCAAATTCATGCCACTAAATCTGCCCCCAACCCATATGCATGCTCACTAACCGCCTCCCCTAATCATCTTATTGGTGTTTGGCTGAAACGTGGTTTGTTATGTTTTGGTGCACAGCCTCCCTGGTGTTTGTTTGACGTTTACAGCCCCTGTGTTGTCTCCCAAGACCAGACTTTTCCACTATGTATTCAGGGAGCAGGTATAAAGCTGATCAAGGGGAGATGCCAACGATTTGACACAGAAATGAAATCACGCAAAAAAAAAAACATGCAAGACCTCATACAGTAGGCCCACCTTTAAAAATTACCATAAATAAATTACCGGTTCTGGGTCGAGAAGGTCCCGGTGTAGAATCTGGTGGTACGCTGGATACGGCCAAACCTTAAACACCAGTAATAGGAGCAATGAGATAGACCTAAAAACTGTAACCTTACCATGCAGCCCTTAGCCGTGGTGCAGTTGTTTTGCATAGGATTTATCTACAATCTGGGCAGCCATATATTTCTCTACAAGTATGTAAATTCTAGCCTGATGCATCAGCCGTTTAGAAATGATCTTTTGATTACCAATTCTGGGCCACACTGCCACTGGGGGTTGCTGGGGGGGACAGCATGCTCATAGCCTCCCCCAGCAGTTGAGCTGTCCTGTTTCTGTCCATTCTGTGAATATTGAATAAATAAAAAAATCCTTGCAGCTGCAATAATGTTGGCATTTACATTATATCTACTTTTATATTGACATTACATTACTGCCTTTCAACCGTCACATGACAATACTTATGCGTATATGCATCACTATAAATCTAAACAACAGCAATCCATGCGCTGGCTAAGTTTAGCTGCTAGGTACATGAGCAACCGACCTTGTTAGGACTAGATAATTCTCTAGCTAAGTTCAAGCCCACAAACGAATTTGCGATTTGCGGGTTTTAGGATATAGGGTAATCGAGATCGCAGATCTGACCCCTTGATCACACGTGCAATTCCGAGGCGACAAGTTTCCATTCATTTTCAATGACAGCGGGCGATGGGCGACAAGTGCAGGCGATTTGCCTCTCGTCGCCAGGTGGGTGTGGAAAACCACCAACACTGCATCACTGATGAAGAAAGCTCAGCGCCGCCTGTACTTCCTGCGGAAACTCAGGCGAGCAAGTGCTCCACCAGCCATCATGACCACATTCTACCGAGGCACCATTGAGAGCATCCTCTCCAGCTGTATCGCTGTGTGGGGCGGAAGCTGCACTGAATACAACAGTAAAGCCCTGCAGCGCATAGTGAACACAGCTGGAAGGATTATTGGTGCTTCACTCCCCTCCCTGAAGGACATTTACACCTCCCACCTCACCCGCAAGGCGACCACAATTGTGAGTGATGCAAGTCACCCCGCTCACAATTTGTTTGATCTACTGCCCTCTGGGAAGAGGTACAGAAGCCTGCGCTCCCGCACCACCAGACTCACCAACAGCTTCATACACCAGGCTGTTAGGATCCTGAACTCTCTCCCCCCTCCACCCTCAGCTACATAACATCCTGGACTTTGACCCACAATGGCTGCCTAGCACTACTCCACTTGCACTACTCCACTTGTACACTTGCACACTTGCAACTTGTTGTTTTTGTCCTGTGTCCTGAAAACACTTCTGAACACACTGCTGCTGCTCTTGCATAACTTGCACCACTATGCCACTTGCATACTTAGGTCAAACAAAAACTACCTCAGCCATTTATTGGCCTGACTTTTGCACTATTATATTGACTGTCTACTGTATGCACAATTGCACAATTTCTACCAAATTTTGCTGCTCTTATTTCTTCATTGTATGTGCCTTCTTATTTTTACTTTTTATATTGTTTACTTGAATGTTATGTTTGTCTGTGGACCTAATTGGTAAAATATGTCTTGTCTCCACCGTGGGATAGTAGGAAACGCAATTTCGATCTCTTTGTATGTCTTGACATGTGAAGAAATTGACAATAAAGCAGACTTTGACTTTGACTTTGAAAAAATAGAAAAGCAGTGATCGCTATTTATGTGTCAAACTAAAAGGTTTGGGATTTATGACTTGGTATTTTGTAAAACGAGACGAGAAATGTAGCCTGTTAAATCTGAAAACACAAGTTTTGTAACCAGAAACCTACAAACGAACCATGAGCTAGGAACGGCTCTCCAGCCACAAGATGACGAAATCGCCTTGTCGTCTGTACTTGTGGTGAGCGCTTCCTCTACTGGCTACCCTGCACAACTCTCCTGACTCGGGAATTAGATATTAAACCAGATGTGCTAAGCATTGCATTTAATGGACCCGCGATAAAGACATTTCTTTCGGTGGAAGCTTTTTTTGTACATCAATCGCTACATTTCACTTTGCCTTATTCAATCTGATCTTAACAACTGTTCTAGCCCTGGGTTCTCCAACCCTTTTCCCTTCCAAGAGTTACTTATCATGGACGACAGCTACTCCACATCTATGTATAAATGATCTTGACATTTTTACATTCTTAAATAAATGTTAGATATTTTAATCTCCTTTGACCATTTCAAAAGTCAGGCCACTGTAAAGCAGGCTGGGAGCTACTAGTAGCTGCTAGTATTTCAGCTAACTGCTAGTCTTTGCCGCAAAACCTGCTAGCCTGTCTAATGCTGTACAGCAGGGGTCTCAAACTCAAATGAGCTGGGGCCCAATTCTGCCAACGTCATCTGATTGGAGGGCCGGCTATTTCTGAAAATGCAATGTTCTTTTTTTCAAATACCACACAAAACTGCAAACAGAAAGTGCAAGTGTTTTTATCTAGTTTTAGACACCTGGGGTCCGTTGCACAAAAGCAGAATTAAGACATCCGGGATAAGTTGGGGCAGCCGTGGCCCACTGGTTAGCACTCTGGACTTGTAACCGGAGGGTTGCCGGTTCGAGCCCCGACCAGTGGGCCGCGGCTGAAGTGCCCTTGAGCAAGGCACCTAACCCCTCACTGCTCCCCAAGCGCCACTACTGTAGCAGGCAGCTCACTGCGCCGGGATTAGTGTGTGCTTCACCTCACTGTGTGTACACTGTGTGCTGTTTGTGTTTCACTAATTCACGATTGGGTTAAATGCAGAGACCAAATTTCCCTCACGGGATCAAAAAAGTATATATACTTATACTTATACTATACTTAAGTTACTGAGCTGCGCTCAATGAATCCAAAACACGAGCGTACAGGCTTAATTGGTTGCACAAAGACCAAGCCAGGATGAGCAGACACGGATTCATCAAGCCAGGTGAAACCTATCCTGGATAAGTGCGCGTTCACGGCTCCCTCAAATAGACCCCGCCACCGATCACAGATTCACTGATTCACCATGGCAACAAGAGCGGCTTCATTGCTTCTTCTACGGTGTGAAGTAGGTAGCGATAGCCTTTTCACAACAGCAACAAACAGCAACACCTCTGTTTAGGAGAATATTGCAACTAGTTCCGCGACCACCACGTGCGAAATGGTTAGGCACTCCCGTGACCTCACATTGTCGCATGACAGGTCGGGAATGGCGAGTATGTAAAAGTTAATTAATGATCACAAACATTTAAATAATGACCGTGGGTCTAGGTATATGTGATGACAATGTGTAGTGGGCAGTGGAATAACTATTGGTTTCCGTTTGTGGTGACTGCTGACTGAGATAAGGGATGAGATTAAATAGATCCTGGAACTTAGCCTGGTCTGGTGCAGGCTAGCTCCACAGAATAAATCGCCATGGTAACTTATACCATAACATATCCTGCTGCCCCCTATTCCGCTTTTGTGCAACTGGATCACGGATAAATTGAGCCAGGATAACCAAGATATCCCGGCTTAATCCCTTATCCTAGTTTTGGCCCCTGTGCTAGCAACCTTAGCTTAAAATATTAATACAAATTATAAAACAAATGAAAAACATAAAAACAGGTATGTGTGTGTTTCACACCAAATAAAAATATTTTCCTCTCATAACTTTTTTAAACCTGGCAAACTAGGCATCAGGGTTAAGAAAGCAACACCATTGGATTTTTATATCAAAATTTCAAAAGGCCATGGCTTGAAAGTGGTCAGAGATAAAGTCCTACTGTAAATGTAAAAATCTTTGAGTAAAACAAAAGTTTATGAAGGGGGTAAATTTACCCATCTAATTTGCCACTGGATGGCAAGCACCTCAAATTGTGCACCTTTCAGTAAATACTGGATGGACATATTTGAGCAGGTTTACTTTCCTTTTTTCATATTACCCACATAACAAATTAACAGTAAAACACCTACGATGTATACCAACACCTAAGATGTATATGGTTTCTAAACCACAAGGCCTACAATAAAGTATTCTGGTCAAATCAGTTCCTATCGCGGGTAATCTGACTACCCAGAAGTTCGCATCATATTGCGGGTGACTTTGTAGTTTAGAGCCCTATTTCTACTAGCCCTGCTGTCTGTACCACGTCCATTACGGACACTATCATCACGATTACCACTGCAACCTCCAAGCTATGTTGGGCAGAGGGTCGAAATAAGCATGGTATGCTTAGTGGACACCGTTGTATACACGCAGGCACCTCCATTCAATAGATGATCGATCATAATCTCCAAAAGGATATTCTCCTTCAGATTTAAAATAAGTGAATAACATAGCCTACCTAAGACTTCATCACACGTAAACGTTTTTCAACATTTGGTGTAGTCCTATTTCTGCTTAATTTCTGCTTCAATTTATGCAACACTATGGCCTGCATCGCTTCCGCGTCATTTCAAATGCACGTCTTTGTGTTTCTCGCTAATACAAGTATTTCCTGAAAACTTTGTGCAGCGATTTTGGGTTTCAATGAAGCTCTGGATGTCTAGCACATAGTGGAGCAGAGTACAAATGAGATGCGTCACCGTACTTGGAACTATTGTCTATTTTAATCAGTATCGTTGTTTGTCGCAATTAAAAAGTCTCAAGGGCCGGATTACATTATTATTTTGACATACGTCGCGGGCCGGAATTGGGCCGGACGCGGGCCGGATATGGTCCGCGGGCCGGGTGTTTGAGTCCCCTGCTGTACAGGATTTTTTTTCCTTGGGTCATCTCATTTTCCATTTTACATAGTCAGAGGATAAATCGTCCATTGATGACATGCTAGGTAGGCTAGCAGCTAACGTTAACTATCGCCAATCATCAACCACGTAATGAACAGACTACCCAGATAGCAAGCATACGTTGGCACAACGTTGGCACAACGGCATATCATCCGTTGGCATGACGTTGTTTACTGACGTTGTGCCAACTTCATTTTGTCCGGTGGGGTAACGTTGTTTTGACGTTGGCACGGAGAAAATCGTCGTGCGTCACAATAGGCCTACAAAAATCCGTTTATTGCAAAACGTTGGCTTATAACCAATTGCCAACATTTTGTTTTTATTTTCCATTGCTAGTCCATACCGTGAAAATGAATGAACATTATACTTTTATTATCATGAGCAATGACTTGTTCTCCAGTAGCCTACAAGCCTATATGGAAATGATTGCTTCCGCAATTGCGCATCATGCCTAACAGCTGTTCTAAAACCAGTGGCCTCTCGGGGCTTGTTGCTTAATTCAAGACAGGCAGGCAATATGTTATAAATGTTAATATTATTTATAATATTTATTGACAATAACAAAAATAACAAAGAAATAAATTAATAAAAAATGTTTAAAAAAAACACCAACAAGGAATTGGGGGGTGGGCTGCTCCGGTTCCTCCAGATCATGGAACTATTCTGGAAAAACAAAAGAGTTTGCTCATCGATCCATTTATCAAAACAATGCAAAGTATGTGGGGTTTGCCATATGTGCTACTTACTCGGAGTCAGAATCGCTGGAATCCGAATCACTGAATTCCAATTGACGCAGACGCTGGCGCTGAGTAGCTGTGGAGAAAAGGAGACAACCATCAGTGACAGATTGCCCATTTAGGAGGTTATCACTGAAACTAGGCCTAGGAGGTAAGAATGTTTTTTTTTAATTATTTTTTAAAAAATGTTTACTGTCCCCATCTATTATATGAAAATGCGCTTAACGTTGTAACGATCTGAATTGCGTTGTATTGAGGCATGCTAGGCTATATTTTTAGTTGAAAATGCATCTCCATTTGCAAATAGCATTTTCATATTGCAATCAATCGTGAAATGCACAGCATGCACAGGCCTACTAAAGCCACGCGACAAAATGTTACCTGAGAATGAATGCACGTGATGTTTGCATGAACCACGCGACATTAGGTCAGTTTGGCCTAGGATTAGCCATAGCTAGGGCACTGGACACTTGGTGACTGTTTGACATGTGATAAGGTAAGATTTTTAATTATTGTCTTAAAATAAGGTTAGAAGACTAAGCTAAACTTGGTTACTTTTGTGTGAAGAAATGAAGAGTTTGGTTCCAAAACGCTATCTCCTTTTTTTAAAACATTCAGGTTATTTAATGTGTATTGTGTTGTTTTGATTGAGTAAAGATATATAAAATAACAACACCCAGTTACAGTTCAACTGAAATTATTTGGAAAACAAAATGTAAAAAAAAATATTTATGAAAATTCATTAAAATGGTGGCGTTTTGAAACTCTTCAAATGTAGCACATAGCTCGACATATTTTGTAGCCTATGCTACTTTGGAATAATTAAAATACATAGATATTTATGTTTTTGGTATAATACAGAAATATAAGCAACTGTTGTTGAAAGTCCCGAGTACCGCCATGTATAGGCTAATAGAAAATCGGAGAGATTTCTATTTTGGGTAGGACTTTTTGCCTCAGTATTTTCTGTCAGTCTAAAGCACAACTGATATTGCCATCTATGTACTGTAGGTAGCCTGCTTTGTTTAAAGATCGTTGTCTTTCAAAGAAATGTAGCTGGGCTTTGGATGATATAAAATCACGGTGTCTCTGCAACAAATGCGCATTAAGATTAAACGAGGTTGCATTTTTTGGTAATTGGTGGAGTAGCCTAGGCTAGGAACACGAAAATCAGTGGGGCTGTTAAAGCGTAACTGGCCAGAATGCATCCTAGGGTGTTTTTGTGAATGTACCCTAGTCAAACTTTAGTTTAAAAGCATAATTATAGCCTACGTCCGAAGCGCCACTTTTAGCTTGTCGTCGTTTTCGGGTCAAATGGCTTTTTTAATGGAAATCGTAGGGGCACTACTATTTTGATACATGATGGCATCAAAATAGCTATTTTTAAAACACCAAGAAGGCTCGACACAACATGAAACTTTGATCGAAGTCATCTGTGTCTCTACACATGAACTTGAGCATTGTTTGTGTACACAGAGTTTACTAAAAGAAAGGTTTTTAAAAACTTAGTTTTTCTGCTCGCCGCCATCATGCCAGCCAAGGAGTGAGTTGTCCAAAACCTTTCTTTTTAGTAAACTGTGTACACGAACAATGTTCTCAATGCTCGAGTTCATGTGTAGAGACACTGATGATTCTAAATAGCTATTTTGACGCCATCATATATCGAAATAGTAGTGCCCATGAATAATACTTATCATAAATGCTCAAACATTGCTTCCTAGATAATGTGAATTCCAAGCTACAAAACTGAAGTAATTCTAAGGACTGACAATTATATGAATGTGATAAAGACAGGATTTGAACAGAAATATTTTACAGGCTTTTGGTTTTGGGACCCATTCTTGATTAAGACAATGTTTTAACAAAATATGAGATGGTGCAGCAAGAACCTTAGATGATTTAACCTGGAATGACCCATTGCATATACTTAAATGTCTGCCACTATGTCTTTGGATTTCCCTCTTCTTATTCAGGTCTGTAACATACCGATTACAGGGCTCTGCGGTTCTTCAGCTCTCCTCTTCCTTCCTCCACTGCGGTCACTGCTATACTTAAGCCAGTTCTTAATGTGGCTGTCGCACTCGCTGGCAGTGATATTTTGCGCTGCCGCAGCACCTGAACAGGTAACAGTTCTTGATCATTGAAAATACAATGCACTATTTCCAGGAGAATCAAAAAGTGTCTATTAAGCACACTGTATTTAATTTTTCTTTTACAATGACAGCAATGCAGTGGCATTCAGACACCTCTTATAGCTGCAGTGATTTTTAAAGCTGCAAAAGCCTTCTTTTGGCCTCCTCGGCCAAGCCAATTGTATTGGGTTGCCAGTGTGTCTGTGATGAGGTGACGCATTATTCTCCTGACCGCGTCCCCAGCATTCATCCCACCAAGTGCTGTAAGGTGTGTTGTCTACAGATAAGAACAGAAATGTAGAGATGTATATAGATTTTATACAGTTAAGAACAAAATTATTCATACCCCTGGCAAATATTAATTTAATGTTGATTTTCTCTCGACCAATATGTTTGTTCTGACTGAAAATGAAACTGCCACATGTCAAAAGGTTGCTTGACAATGTGGTAGAAACATGGAAATAGAAGCATTTTCATCTTTTTTTTTACATATGTATGAATTTTGTGTCCAAAATTATTCATACCTTTTTTTAGATAATGACTGGAAAGCCTTGTTTGGCTGTATGTTTTGGATCATTGTGTGGTTTAATGGCCCGATGCCGCCTATTGGGACGGGTTTCTCGGCAGACTGCCTGATTTTTTTTCCTCCAAAAATCTTACTGTAGCCCCTTGTTTTAGTGTTACCATTTACTTTGAGAAGGTCACCAGGTCCCATTGTCTGGAAAAAAACACCCCAAGCTAATACATTTCTATAATAGCTATTCTGCACTGTGGATATGGTGTTTTGATGGTTGACATTTGCAGCACATCCCAAAATGGACCACTTGGTCATCATGGATGCTGATCATGGATCACTCTTCTTAAAATGCACAACTCTGCTTAACCTTTTATAAGGACACACCTGAACAAAGAATATAGCTTTTGCTTGATTTTTAAATGGTTATGAACTAGGTTTCCAGACTAGATCTCCCTGAAATAAGATCTAGGTGGGCGGGGCTAGGCTAGCTGTCTAGAATCATTGTGAAGACATTGAGAGGCTTGGTATGTATTATGAGAACCATTTTGAGAGCTGTGATGACAAATAAACATGCTTCCAGTGATTATTTAAAAAGGGTATGAATAATTTTGGACATGCCATTTTTCATAAAAATGTTCAAAAAATATGAAAACTGATTCTACCACATTATCTTACAACATTTAGCCATGTAGAAGTGTCATTTTCAAACATATTGGTCAAGAGAAAATTAACATTAAATCAATATTTGCCAGGGGTATGAATACTTTTGTTCTTAACTGTATAGAATGTGTACTGTTGACAAAACATAATGCAGTTGGTTCCAAAGTATTCAACCAACGTGAAATTTTTCACCATGTTGTGGTCATCAATGTAGTCAAATACATACCATAGCTTTCTCCTGTGCTTTCTCTAATAACACATTCTCCACTCTCCTCAGATGTTCTTGTGTCTGAATTGGGAATGTGAATTCCTCTGGTAGAGAGGGCGCTGCTTGTGCTGGCTGCTTCTTAGCCAGGGCCTGGAGAAGGAGGGTGTTCTGGCGCACTTGCGCCTTTATCTCCTCCAAGGCCCTGAAAATTAGCTGGTCACGCTCTATAGGTAAGAAAGGTTTAATAGAAAAACAGAAACATTTCACATTGCTTTAGAAAGTGTTGTGACTTAAATGATTATGTTACACAAATGATATCATCAGTCATGTTGCAGACCAGCAAAATGTTTTGTACCGAATGTGTTTGTCACAGGCTGTGAGTAGGAGGTAGTGGGAGCACTCAAGACCGATGAAAACACCGGTGGTGGCTGGAGTACAGGCTGGAGTACAGGTAGCTGTTTGGAGGAGCCTGGTTTCGCAGGTGGTTTCACTGGTTGTTTCGCTGGTTGTTTTGCTGGTTGCTGGTTGGCGATGGAATGGCGTGGCTGAGGTAGAGCTTCAAACTGCTCCACCACTTTGGCAGAGGGCCTGCAGTATGACAACAGGACAACACCACAGGTATTAAAACATCAGTGAATCTTAGACTTTTGTTAATTTGTGTACTGTACGGTTCTTACATTCTAGGCCTTCTGAAACTTTCATCCTCAGAAGTGAGGGAGTCTTTCTTGGTGGCCCTCACCAGTTTCTTCCTGGCCGCTTCATAAGAATCTGTATTTGAGGGAAACATTTGTTAAACAAGGAACCATATTGCAGCATGTATAGAAATGAAATGAAGTTGCATTATGATGAATCATGTTATCTCTCTCTCTCTCTCTCTCTCTCTCTCTCTCTCTCTTTCTTTCTCTCTGTGTTTGTTTACAGGAGGGTCTCACCATATTTCTTCAGTACCCTGACAAAGAACTCCCCCCATGTCTCATCAGGATCCTCCTGATTCTGGACAGCCACCTTACCCCGTTGCATACTTTTGTATGGTGGCCAGAACGACACTTTTTGGTCGACACTCAGCCAGCTTGTGGGCACCACTTCAACCTCATTCTTTTCCGTAAATAGTACAATTGCGAACATGATCTGTAAACTGAAATGATGAACAGATGAACTTAGCTTTAACTAACTAACTTATTTATTTATTTATTTATTTATTTATTTATTACTAACTAACTAACTTATTTATTCATTTATTTATTTATTACTAACTAAATTATTTATTTATTTATTTATTTATTACTAACTAACTCATTTATTTATTTATTTATTTATTATGTATGGTTCAGTCGGTATATTGCAAAGCCATGTTTGACAGGCATTGCAACCATTTTGGCATCAATGGTTTTCTCTGACAAAGCCACCACCTCTACAGACAGTCCTTGAACAAAAGCAATATTCAAATTGAGGGAGTCAACTGGGGATGTGAAAAACGACTGTCTGTTTAAAAATTTCCGTCCCAAAAACTGTGTGCAGCCATCAGCATTGAACATTTTTTCAATTCTGAATATGCTGTGCCCACTCAAAACTATGTTGTTAGGCGCATGGACTGATAAAAAGAATTTGGGACAGGTGTAGTGAGAGAGTAGACTGTGCAACACTGGACTGACATTGACTGACTGACTGACACTGCTGTTTAGTTTTTGTTCAGCGATGCGTTTTACAATTTGCTGCAAAGGTTGGTTTGGCTTTCTGATCTTTCTTTTCAGTTGATGCAGAAAGTTTTCGAAAGGAAAGGCAGAAATTCTCTGCAAGGGGCCAAATTTTCTGACATCGTCTGCCAGGTGGATTAAGCTATGGACATTGTACACAATGAAATCGCCATAAATCACAGAGAAGTTTTGGACAAAGACTCTGATCACCTTCTCGGCGTAATCACAGTATGTTTTTGACAGCTGTGGGCTGCATAGAATGGTTATGCCCACATGCAGAAGGAGGAAGTGATCGTACATAACATCAGGCAGTTCGTTTTTGAGAGCAATGGGACCCGTATACAAAAGAAATGTCCGAAATTCAGTTGCTTTCCAACGGTCCACCTCTGTTAGGGATCTCCCTCTTCTATTGAACTCTTTTGGCAAGCTTTTTCCAAGTTCCACTATTTTTTGTGATATTGATGTTATTGTTCGGTTGCCAATTCTTGTGGGTAGTGGGCCTCGCATCCACAACCAAATGAGCTTTCTCACTACTCCCAAACACACTAAGTGCATGTAATCGAGCACAAATTGGGAGACCATGCCAATGTTGATGTCAGTGAGGGGACTTTCACCATCCTTGTGGTGATCACTTTGTAATTTGGCCTTAAAGCTCTCGTCTGTACGTGGTGCCGCCATTGTCTCAGGGAAGTTTAATCTGTTATTGCACCAAACACCCTCCTGAACACACCTCTCGCAGCCGTAATACGAATTATGATATTTTATGTTTTTGAGGAATGCTCTTGCTGGTGCATCGCATACAAAGGCCGAAATGATTATTTTGTGATTTTGTTGGTACATAACACCACTTGAGGAGATGACTGACATCTCCTCCACAAAATCGGAGAGATACTCTGCCAAATTTGATGGTTTTTTAAACCCAGAGTATAATGCCACAACGAAGGGAATTTGGTCTGGGTCTTCTTCAATTAATGCCAATATTGGCCAGAATTGGTTATTGCTACTTTTAAAAAGTGGCATGCCATCAATATTGATTTGCAGGTGGAATGTTTGAGCGATTGTTAGGGTGGGACTGTCCTGCATCCTCACCAATACACCTTTAGCTAATCCAAAATAGTGCATGGAGCCCCCTGCTTTTTCTTCCACCTCTATGCTTTTAGGAGTTGACAAAAGTGTCCGACCATCTTTTGGGAGATCGATCTGCATCGGGCAGGTGTTTGTTAAGGACAGCAAGAAGACTTGAAAGATGGCTGATTGGTGTGTTTGTTTCCACTGCCCACGCCTTTAAATCGTCACGTAATTTAATGTTGTCATATTCCTCATCAGGACTGTCAATGTCAATGTCAAAGTCCTCGTCTTGCATACAGTAATCGATATTTTGGATTTCCTCCAGACCACAGGTGGCGCTTATGTCCTCTAAACTAGAGCTAGTACTAACGTTACACCAGTCTCCTCCATCACAGCTGTCTAACGTTTCCGTCCCTGACATGTAGGAGTCGGAGCCATGGTCGGAGCAGTCGGAGTCGTGAGTAACGCTAACTTTTTCCACATTAAGTGATTGTAGCATAGAGACAATGGCCTCTGTATTTTTTTTTGTATGCCGTCTTAAAGACCTTTTTGATAGCAATTTGTTGCTCTCTGCCATTATTGTGACAGACAATAGCGTAAAGTTTACTAGATAACTGTTAGCATCAAGCAAGCTATAGCAGCTAGCGATATAGCTAACGTTAACGTAACCGTTTTCAGCTAACTTTAGCGAGCGAATCCGACTAACGCTAATTTACACAGTTATCGTTCTTGGTTTATGGTGTTGCGGTCTTGAAAGTGACCTTATAACCACTACTTTACCTGAATGTTGACCAAAACACCACAGTGTCTAATGTTAGACCAAAGTCTGTCGTTGGCGATCCCAGGTGAATTGAAAATCAGTTGATTTCAGTTAACTTTTATTCATACGCGCGCAGGTGTGTGTGTTACATCATAAGCACGAGAGCAACCTATATGTTCTATATTGTTGATGAACACAGTGGACCTTTTAACCTGTAATGTGTAGTGTAGCCTACAGTTTTTTTCTCCTACTCTCTCTGTGTGTGTGTGTGTGTGTGTGTGCTTTCAGACTCTGGAAAAATGTACTTATGAGGGCTTTATTTCCTTGAAGGTAACTATATTACACCCCCAGACACACACACATCAGTAGTCCTATGAGCTATGAGATGTCAGATTGTGTGTGTTGACACTGGAGGCACACTCACCTGTCTTATGTTCTTCAATGGAGGCTGAGGATGATGAAGACACTGTCTGTATGCTTGGAGTTGTGAGGGGAATTCTTGTAAACATGCACTACCAAAGTTTTAGCCTGATGAGCCAGACCTCACATCTTGATGTAGGACCATTCGCAGTGCTCAGTCCAAGGGGCGGGATAAACGGTTGTCTTTCAAATTCCCTCTGCACGCAATAGGATAGTGCTACAACCATGCATTTTCCCACCAGCGGAGCTAGTTGTTCAAACTTTTGCCAATTTAAACAAAGCTTAACTCGTGTCACGCTGTTCGCCAGCAGCAGCATCCATCTTCTTTGTTTTCAAGTAGCAGGGAATTCACGCAGAACAGTCGCAACTATGCCATCATTATGTTAAGTCCGCTTACTGATTCTATACACGATGTGATTGGCCTGACTGAAGTTGAATTTTTCCAACTCGCAAGCCAACGGAGAGTTGCTAGACTACCCTGGCAGCAAATTACATCACCTTGGCCGCTAGGGTGCGTCTAGATTTCTAGGCTACCAAAGTTTGGGATCACTTAGAAATTTCCATTCCACTCCATTATAGACAAAATACCAGCTGAGATCAATTACATTGTTTTTTTGTTTTTTTAATCAGTGCAACAGTTTTCAGGTTACACAGTATGCGCTTACATAATTGCAAAAGTGTTCTCTACTATTGTAGAAAGAAATGTCTTATCTCTAATGCAATATTTACATTGCCCATTATCAGCAACCATTCATCCAATGTTCCAAAGGCACATTCTGTTTACTAATATATAATTTCTCTGTTTCAGTAGCATCTGTTTCCTGTTACCAGCGTAACACAACACAGACTGTTTTTCTGCCGTGTATTCAGGGCACAGGCAGCTAGCGGATAGTGAGGCGATGTTTTAGCTTAGAAACTGCGTGACATGTCAACAACGTTTGTATTTACTTGTCACAGCCTGGCATACTGTGTTCATTATTCCATACATCTGATGTGTAGGCTAACTGCTGAACTATGAGGTCCGACAAGGGACCAGGGCTATAGGCTACAGTCAGGGCTACCCTGCTGAAAAAAAACAGCCTGACCAGCTTAAGGTGGTTTGCTGGTTGACCAGCTTGTTTGACCACCCTATGATGGTTGACCTGCTAGACCAGCAAAACTCATGCGACAACATAGCTTCGGCTGGTTTACCCAGCTTGCGATGGTAATTCAGCTGGTTTTGCTTGTCGTATCATCTCAAGTCATTTTAGCTGGTGTTGCCGGTCTACATTGCTGATTTATCTGGCCATGCCAGGTTATGTTGGTCATTCTAGTAAACCAGTATGACCGCCTTACACACACAGTATGCACTTACATAATTGCAAAACTGTTCTCTACTGTTGTAGAAAGAAATGGCTTATTTTTAATGCAATATCTACATTGCCCATTATCAGCAACCATTTATCCAATGTTCTAAAAGCACACTCTGTTTACTAATCTAATATCATTTCTCTGTTTCAGAAGCATCCATTTCCTGTTGTTACCAGCACCATGCCATGTATGTCGCTCTGCATTATCCACATGTACACTGACCAATCACTGACTTGTTTCTTGCTGGGCATTTTTTATAACAGTGATAAACATTAAAAACATGAAAAGCATGAATATTTCTTTCAAACAACACAACTTGTGGTGAAGTCAGAGTATGCTTCCAATCAATCATTACACAACAGTGAAAAAAGTTCAAAATATAGTTTTCAATATAGATCGACAGATAGATACTTTATTGATCCCCAAGGGGAAATTCAATTCAATAAGAACCTAGACAAGATAAATTCATATATTGAAATTGGTCAATTGTTATTTCCATTGAATATTTTTATTTAAGTACACCAAGTAAGTACAGAAACCACTGTAAATGTGCCTTTGGCCTATTTGATCCATGCTTGCAAATACACACACCTTCAGCTGTGTTGCTGTGTGTGTGTGTTAGAGGGTGATTGACTAAATAGCACCACTGTACATTGTAAAATGAGTGTGACAAACATGTAATGCAACTTTTTTGTTTGTTTTTAAAATCCATGCTATCTATTTCTCTGTCTAATGTATATTTTTTTGTTTCTATCTGGTCCATTCAGGTGCTCTCTGCAGCTCAGAATGAGATTGGCTGGGACTTAATGGCACGCTACTGGGAAAGTGATTACTCACTCATGAGTGAAATAGTGATCTCGTATACTGTGAAATGCCAGTATTAAATAAATGATGGGCTTGTAAACATTGGGTTTGTGTCATGGTTTTCAGCAACAAACATACTTTACATGAAACTGTAAGATGACATTCACTTAAATTGTGAGTTATTAGGGGGAAGGCTGAAATCATTTGACAAATTAACTTTGTCTAATACAAAGATTTACTTGTTTGTATTAGGTGTAATTGCAGTGGCACATTATGATACACATTTAAATAATGCCCAGTCAGACATAAGGAATTTTCTATCAGAAAAACTTTATTGGACCATGGCAGTCATATTTTATGGTGAGGTCACGGGCAACTCCAACTGAAATATCTGATGTTACATGATTAGTGCTTGGATCTCATCTAGCCTATAACCAGAAAGTTGGACATCAGTTCCACCATGAATAGCCTAACTGCTTAACAGTTATACCCATTAGAGTGGAACTTCTAATGGGTGAGCTATAGTATACTTTTTGTTGGAGTTGCGATAGCTTGACCTATTTGGGAAATGCACTCTTTTTCAGTGACTTCTGTGGGTATACTTAGTTACTTATTGGTCATAGGAATAAGTTGGCTACTGCTTTTCTTGATTGCATGTGGGAAAACAAATATCCTAGTCTTACAAACAGAAGCAGGTATGTATAATCTACACACCTATGGCTGAAAAAGTTAAGGTTCATTTAGCAAATGTTATTTTGTAGTATTAAAAAATATTGTTTTATAATTTATCACGTAATTAGCACGTTTAAGATAATCACTGCAGTTGCAAACAGCCGGTCGGTGGACTGCCGTTGGCGTGACTGTGTTTCAACGTTGTAAATCCTCTTGTTTTAAGAGGCCTTTAAGAGGTCTTACAAACTTCTAAAATTATCTCACAAATGCAATAAATAATAATAATAAATAATAAAACCCGAAATCTTGCGTTGTTGACATTCGCTGCAGTTGCAGCCAGTCGGTGGACTGCCGTTGGCGTGACTGTGTTTCAACGTTGTAGATCCTCTAAATATTTTTGTTTGACGCAGCTTGTCGCAGAACAATCCAACATTCTATATACAATTGCTTGAGGCGCTGCGGTTGTTGTGACATTGTTTCAACGTTGAAATTCCACCTCCGACACTGCCAACCAATGGCAACGTTGTGACAACGTGTGCTTGCTATCTGGGTATAAACATAGAAAACATGCCTGCATTACCATACAGAAAACAATTTGTCTACTAGCAGAGCTAAAACGTATGTCAACACTAAAATGGACCTGATTTTGCAAAAACACAGCGATATGATGTCAATTTACTTACCTCATGAAGTTCGTAGGGTGACCACCCGTCCCGCGTAGCGCACACAGCGTTTGAAGCCCAATTCATGCGTCCCGCAAATTGAGACTGTGTCACGCATAATCAATGCTTGCTCAAAAAAAAAGTTGGTCACAATGTTTGAATGATGTCTGTATTCACTGGAAATCATATGGACCTAGCAATAGCCAGAGGTGGAAAGTAACGAAATACATTTACTCACGTTACTGTATTGAGTAGTTTTTCTGTGTATTTTTTAAGTAGTTTATAAAATCGGTATTTTAAATTTTACTTGATTACATTTTGAGTGAAGTATTGTACTTCGCTACATCAAAAATCCCATCCGTTACTTGAGTAAAAAAAAAGACTAACGAAAACTGAAAGGGAGAGAAAAAAATCGCGCCCTAAACCACTAAGTTAGCCTAGTGATAATGATCAGCATGTAGCCTACAACAGGACATGAATCAAGCTGGCGCCATGCAGTCTTTCTGAAAGTGATGGAGACTGGATCACGAAATGCACCAGATTAGCCTAACCTATGAAAGTGTATTTTCCGGTATTCCAATCAGTTATCTCAGTTCGTTTTAGCACTAATGATTGCGGAGATATTTAAGCAAACACCATGGGATTTCGTGTTTTGACGTTTGTGCTCACCTTTCTTTGGAAAGAAGTTTATTAGCAGTTGTTTCCCCTCATGTTGATGTCTCTCTTTTTCCTGTTTTGGCCTTTGTTTTTAGTAACCTGACTTGGCTTTCTTGGAGAAAGACATTGCACCAGCAGCAAAACAATTAGCGGTCCACTACTAGCGATGCTCAACTAAATAAACAAAAGATAGACTACCTCAGAGAATGTCTAATAAGGGGAGAACCTTCACTCTCGGAACTCTTCCGGTGTGGTACTGCATCTAGGGGCGCTCACGGGCGAGTCCAGAATGAATGGAGGTCTATGGAGCTGTACCCCTCAGTATCCACTTTTCTCGGGATATAATTTTTTTTCAAGTAATTTGAATATTGTATTCAAAAGGGGAGGCAAAGACAATACACTCGGTTGAGTATTATATTTTTTAAAGTCACTTAATTGTTCTAAAAAGCCTTTCAAACGTGCCAATGACGTCATTCATTAGCATGATCATAGCATAGCATAGCATCAATGCTAGCGTGTTATGGGCAACAACGACCCAACCTGTAAGAAAACGAAAGGACATGACTCCCGGATTATTTCACTTTTGATTGAAAATCCATATCCATTTTGCGAAAAATAAAATAAAATCTGAGGGTTTCAGTTGTTAAATAGGTGAAAACAACAAATGTAGCCATGTTAGCTCCATAGGACCCCGTGTGTTTTGGACTCGCCCGCGATCGCCATCTAGGTGAACTCTGGTGAACTGCAGCCAAATTCGGTTTGTATGGGATTAATAGAGAGTGGGGAGGCTCTCCTTAGACGGGCTCTGACTACCTTATGAATCGTGCAGGCGGACTAAACCATTTAGCTCTTTAGCAAGGGAGAGTGAGAGTGACCTTACACAGTTTTCACTATGTTTTGTATACAAAATCCAGTCAGTCAAACTTTAAATTTCGTCTGACATTCATTTTGACATTTAATTTGGAAGTTAAAATATTCAGGTAAAATAAATATATGGTGGAAATAAGTATTGAACGCTTATTTTTCCCCCCAGTAATTAGCCTAAACTTCCAGTGAGTCTATTCGAAATTTTCACCACACATTATGGGCCAATCTCAATTCTCTATTTTACCCCTCCACCTTCCCCTTGCCCCTTCCCCTCCCCCTACGTCTTGGCCCTTGAAACAGAGTGTTAAGGGCTAGGGGTAACAACATACCCCTATGAATAGAGCTGCACAGTCCCGCCCACAGCCGATGCCGGATGTAAAAATCCAATGCAATTTCTCCATTGACAATTGCGGTGTAAGCCATAAAAACTTAACTGCACGTGGTAGACTTAAAACCAGCTACGGTTGTACTAAGCGATTGTATATGCTCCTATAGACACCAAGAGTTCGTGGGACACTAACCTTATTTTGAGATAAATGCCTTTTATTCGCGATCTCTTGGATAAGTACTTCATTACCCACAATCCTGAACAATCCCACAATCCCACAGTGATGCCTCTGATTGGTGGAAAGGCCGTTATGGTCATAGTTTGAAACTTTCTCAGCGAAAGATATTGACAAAAACGGCGGAGTCTTTTATTGCCTATGGCAAAAATCTTAATGTGATTAAAAACTTTCTTGACGAATATTGGTACTTGTATCAACAAGGATTGGGGTTTATACATCACACAAACTTAGTCAGGGCCAATACACTATCAAATAGACCACTGTAAATGTTAGTTTAAACACTCAAACTTTTCAGGTAGCACTAGCCGACAGGCTAACCTTTAGCATTTACGACATTGTATGTCATTACATAATGCAGCTTACATTAGCCTACATGCTGCAACACAGGTATGAAATATATGTTTTAGTGAGTGTCCAAAGGGGTGAAAGCCACTTTAAATCGGGTCACATTATTGACTGTTTTGTGTCCGAGAGTCAGTTTGTGGGTTTTGTAAGGGCCAGCATGAGTTGTGGTGTGGTTAGTTAAGCAGGGAGGTTGGTAACTGCTAGCAGTGCTAGTTAACATTAGCTAGGCTACTGTAGCCTTCATACTGTACGATTCATATCAATCATTAACCTAGGAATACTTCGTGCATTTAATGAACATTTTGTGTAATAATTCACGGCAAATTAATAAACTAAATATAGTGGTCCAAGAGCAGCCCATGCACCAGTCCATGCATCAGCCCAACTGAGCAGTGATGACAGCATAGGATGAGTCAGGTAGAAGCTAACGTTACGATGCACTGCCGATAACGTTAACCGCTTTCACACACACGATATAAAATACACGATGATAAATATAAAATTCAATATCAAAACACTATTATTTACATGATTACTCCTGAAATAACTGCTATTAACTGCACATTCACTATATAAAAATCACTGTTTGAAGGAAAGGGTTCACGTGCTGACGCCGGTTGGAAATAATTTCGCGCTGATTCGTGCATTTCTTATATATTATTCAGTGAGGCGCGGTGGTTTATGGGATGAGTAGTTCCTTCGCTCGGAAATGAAAATATGTACACAGTCTTGTACCTTTGACTTTTTTTGGATTTTCTCTTTGTTTTTTCACTCGAAATGATATGTTGTATGCTTATGAGTTATGCCGTAGCTGGTTAGCCTAAGACATGCTGTAAAACTCTTTAGATACGGATTTTTCCAAACGTCAATGGGACAAATGAATGGGAATCTTACATCCGGCACCTAACCGCGTTTTGGCTGTGGGCGGGACTGTGCAGCTCTATTGAGACAACACTCGTTGCGGTTACGTCATCATACATCGTCGCTAGCTGGCTGCACGTCACCAGAGGCGACAATTGTTGATCACAAACTTCAAGATGCCGTCTGCAAGTGTGTGTATGTCGATTGCGTGGATTATAGTTATTTTTTTGCGATTGTCTGCAACAAATCGCAGAAATCAAAGGAGAAGAAGAGCTCTGCGACGCCTACGACTGCTGGTGGATCAGCTAATGGTATGTATGGATTAGTTGCAATTTGTAAACAACTGTATTTAACGTTAGCCAAACTAACCAACCCAACACAGTAGCTGACGCTGGACACGCGTAAATTACATGGACTTGTATTGTAATACGAACCCAATAAATATCTATGTGTATACGTAATATTTTGACATGACTGCTATATATTAGGGTTTAATGCAACTCGTAAGTCGTACCTGACCATGGTCATATCGATGTATTTGGATCATGCATTAGTTACTATGTGCTTTGTACGGGGGGAGGGGAGATGTAACTGTAGCCACTGTGCTTTGTTGTGGGGGAGGGGAGACGTAAACAGCTAGTTTGAATGGGCAAACATTTTTCCAACTCAGCCCATTAATGGTGTGATGTTTTTCTTTTCCAGATTGGTGCTCCAACAAGATACTGTGCCATAAACCCCAACCTGCCTATACTACGCATATGGTTTGATGTAGAGACTGAGCTGAAACAGGATTTCCGCCTCAGCAGAAGAGCGATGCACAGTTTAATGAGGCTTTTGCAAAGGAAGCAGGACCATGGCTGGGGTATTGAGATGGAAGTGCTCATATACACCTTTTGGCTGGCACATGGACTGTCTTATAGGGTGGTGTGCCGTGTCTTTAATGTTCCAAAGCCTACAGTTCACCGCCTCGTCCACAAAGTGGCCCAGAACATATGGGACAATCTGGGTAGAGCAATCCGCTTCCCTGCAACAGTGGACCTGCCTGCAGTTGGTCAGGGATTTGCAGACATTTCACGAACCCCTGCATTCCACAATGTGGTTGGAGCAATTGATGGCAGCCACATACGGATAAAACCCCCACATCGTCACAAATTAGATTATTTGAACTATAAAGGTTTTTACTCCATCGACATGCAGGCAATATGTGACTCGAATGGCAGGTTTCTGGACATTTATGTGGGGTACCCGGGGTCTGTTCATGACACGCGCATCATGAAAAACAGCAGTTTTTATACCGCGGGACGGTATCCTCCAACGGGCTACATCATTCTGGGTGATGGTGGGTATCCCTGTTTGGCAACTCCAATTTGTCTTATCACCCCATTCAAAGAGCCAGTGCAGGGACCAGAACAGCGGCGATTTAACCACTATCACTCAAAGGGGCGCAGCATAATTGAAAGGGCGTTTGGCATGATGAAGACCAGGTGGAGGTCAACACTTTTCAGAGCTGTGGAGGTGAAGCCCACATTTGCACCACAGGTAATTGCTTCCTGTGCATTCTTGCACAATGTGTGTATGGACAATGGTGACACATTGACTCCAGATGAAGACATTTTAAGGGATAGGTATGACCCCCAACCTCCCCGTGAACCAATGGCATACAACGAAACCTCTGGGAATGACATAAGAAACAGACTGGCTGCCCTAGTTTCAGGCAATGTGCAAGCCCCATGAACATGACAGGTGTCATATGCATGTAAATATGTTGTAGTTATCTTATGTTCTTTTTGATGGTGATGGTGAATATGAATGCAGATGTTCTAATCTGCGTACTACTGAGTACTGTCTGTTTGCGATAAATATTTTTTATACACACTGCATGGTGTTTTGTATCTTTTTTAGTTATTACGGTTTTGAATTTCATTGATGTTCAGAAACAATGTCTTTGTTAACCAAAATCTCTTTATTGCCCAATAAAATGAACACAATGGGCAAACGCATTATATAAAAAATATATTATAACACAGAACCATTACAAAAATAACTTAAATGACACACATATTAAAAAGGCACTGAAAAGTATAGAAAACAAGGCACTGAAATGTATAAAACTGAGAACTGTGCAAATAGCAAACATAAAACAAAAAACAAAACTACAGCTTATCTACCATTTTTTCAAAGGGGTTCAAGAACCTCTCTGTTTTGGCCTCACTCTCCTCGTGGCGCCTCTGCTCTTTATGTGACTCCTCAGTCAGGTAGTCAAGAACAGGGTTGTTCCTCTTTCTCTTTTTTTTGGGTGAGGGAGTTGGGGGGCTATCCATGGCAGAGGTGGAGGGGTGAGACATGGCTGCAGAGGTAGAGGGTCGAGACTGAGGTGAGGAGGTAGAGGTCTGAGGTGAGGAGGTAGAGGGCTGAGACTGAGGTGCAGAGGTGCTGGCAGCAGATGAGGGTTCAACAATCTCCTAACAGAACAAGATATCTTGATTACAATCCACAAATTCGGTTGCTATAATGTTGCTATATATATATATATTATACTGCATTGCATACCATGAGGATTGGTGTGGGATCCTCATAAAAGGAGGCCACTACCACAGGAGGGTCGACTGAGGGCCTGTCACACAACACCTCATGCATCTCCTCATAATACTGCCAGGTCGCAGCGGTCACTTCCCCCCTGTCTGTTCCTGACCCTGTTTTAGGAGTTCTTAGCTCCTGGAAGGACACAGCACACGCAAAAGTAAATAATAACAAATACATTATGCATTCATTGCCCTGCATTGACGATGTAAGGTTTTCTTTAAAGGGACACCAGGCAACGTTTTCGTGTTAATTAATCATCTTCGTAAGTCTGTATATGGTTAAATGACTCATTACAGGGCGAATGAAGAGTCTCTCGCCCGCCCCTACTGCCTGTAGGAAGAATATCCCGCTTGCAAGTTCGGAACACCGACCCGGAGTCCTTCAGGCTCACAAAGTCTCATTCATCGCGAGAAGCAGGATCTGTTTACGGCAAATATCCCCAGTTCAGAGGCAGGCTAACGAAACCCGGCTAGCGATTTTTACAAACGTGTAATGGCAGAGCCAGCGAAGAAGCAGCGAAAACCCTTGACGGAAGATGGAAAGAAGAGGAAAAGAGCTTCAGACCGAGCGAGGGCTCACACACGTATCAACCTTGGTCAAGCTTTTTCAGAATGGCGAGAGCTGAAAGACAGAGAAGGCTCCAAGACAGATGCAGACCTCGCATTCTTGCTTTTACGCTTGTAAGTAACACTTTGATATTTTACTTTGTGTATGGTTGTACTTTCATTGCGTTCGTTATTATCTGTAAATGTGTTGTTTACTGTAGCCTATTTCCAGAGACGGTTGATGAAGTATCTTTGATATTTCTATGAATGTCTGTTAGCTACAGGGGTAGCTAGGTGGCTAGCGGAGATCGTAGTGTGTTTGCTAGCAAACATGGGTATTGTTTTTTAGGTATTTCTTACACCTCTATTCTTTTTTGTGTGGCCACGCGTCATAGTGTTTTATTGGTAGAAAGACTTACATTCCAAGAATTTCTACGATCGTCGCAGTTCTCAGCGAGCTAAGTGGCTAGCGGGCGGAGAATTTGGCTTGTTCTAGCTAGATGGATGATGTCTCTGTGTGTTTGCTAGCAAACATGGGTATTGTTTTTTAGGTAGATCACAGTTCTTATTCCCCTCCTCTCTTTTTGTGGCCACGCGTCAGTGTTTTTTGGTAAAGTGGCTAGCGGAGATTTTTGCTTGATCTAGCATGATTCCCTTCTATGTGGCTAATTTAGCTTCCATGTTGCATCCAGGTGTTGCTTTTATTTGGCGCTGGTGTAGCTTTTTTGCAGTGTGCTTCATAGTGTAGAAGTCGATGAGTCACCGATCGCATTCTGTATTGATCCATAATATGCTACAAATCCTCGTCAGCTACTGTACGTACACACCGCCTACAATGAACCCCAGTCTCAGAATATTTTCCACGACCGTCTTGTTTGCAAATAAGTTACGTGGGCTGACCAAGTTACTGTTAGTGACACTACAACCCCCTCCCGCCCTCCAAACAACACACACACACACACACTTTATCCACTCACCCCCAGCAGTGTAGTCAACAGACAAATGTAGCCTAATTTCAAAGCATTCCACCACAATTACCTATACGCATGCAATTTCACAATGTAATGTTAGAAATGTTGCAAAAATGCTGTCTTATTTTTTCTAGTTACAAGCGCTGGCAGGTTACATCCACACCAAGCAAGACCCAGTCCAGACCACCAAAACCACCTGTTTCCAGTATCACAGAAGACTCAGATCGAGACCAGTATGTTTTCTTACACAGGCTTTATTTATCCTGCCTGTAATTTTGTAGTTCCAGTTACTTATGCACTATTTTACGTTTCAGGGATGTTCCTGTAAATCTTCCTGAGCTTGGTGTGCAGCCTTTGTCTAGAGAGGGAGAAGTTGGTGATTTGGAAATGAGGTGAAGTTCACCGCCATACGATAGTATGGTGTATAGTTTTCAGAGAGGGTTTCTTGATCTGCTTTTTTGTGGCTGTTGGCTTATGTTTTGGAGTCTCTATTTTTCTGCTCGCAGCATGCACTCTATGAGCATCGAAGAACACCACCACGAGTCTTCAGATGAAGAGGGGGCTAATGATTTTAGGAAGACCATGTAAGTGCTGTCCATTAGTCTTTCATTTACTTCCATTTACCTCTTTCTTCTATCTGAAATATCTGTATGTGTTGTCTGAACAGCATTGAGTGTGATGATTTTGGGGCTGATCCAAGTGTCTTGGGTTTGGAGGAAGGAGACAGTTCAGATGAGGATTTTGTCCCTTCTCTTCATTTACGGTATGTTTGCATATTATTTATCAATTTTGGATGGAAGTTGAGCTACATTTGTAAGTCGTAAAGCGCAGCCTATTTCTTTCTAAACTGTTCTACGACATTGTCTAGAATATGAACTCATGTAATCCTTCATGTGAAGTATTTTTTGTAAAGATGATCAATATGCATATTCAACTCTTCAGAATGGTTGGAGACAAAGCGAATGACCTGGCTGAAATCAGTGTGGATGAGGCCGTATTAGACATAGACATGCCCGACCCTCCCGCTCCAGAATCAGAGTCCACCGCACATCTTCACAGAGTACTCTCTGAGGATGATCTGGTCGGTAAAACTGCCAGCATAACATACAACAACAATCTGCTTGATCTCGCCATGCACTTGAAACTACCAGTGCAACAGTGCACCTTTGCAGACAGAGTGCTAGGCGTAGCATGCTCTGGTGCACAACCTTTTCAAGTTGCCATGAAGACACGAGGGACAGGAGTAGTTCTAGAATGGGTAAGGTGTGAAAATTGTCAAAAAGTCAATTATGTGGGGTGCTGTTATTGTTTGACACTTTTGTATGTATGTTTTTATTGTTTCTCACATAACATTGCCATTTCTTTACATTAGTTATGCCCTTTCGGACACTCCGTATGGAAATGGAATTCGCAGCCAACCTTGAAGTTTGGCATGCAGGGCGGTGACTTTATGCTGTCTGCCAATATTCTTCTGTCCGGGAACAACTATAGAAAAGTAGCCCTACTCTTCAAATTTATGTCGATGGGGATGGTTACCGAATCCACATTCTACAGGATCCAGGATGCTTACTGCATAGAGCCGGTGCAGGAGTATTGGGATCAAACTAGAGCAGAAGTCCTAGACCGTTTACGGCAGAAGGACCATGTTGTTCTCCTGGGTGAGGAACAGTCTTACACCTTTGACTAACTTTTACACTGACAATTCTGTATGATATGCTATGACTGTATGATTGGAAGCTGTGATTCTAATGCTTATAATGTCTGTTTGCAATAGGCGATGGCAGAATGGATTCTCCTGGTAAGTTCTGTATGCATACTGTCAAAATTGAGGATCAGATTTTTATGTATGTACTGTGGTACTGCTTTATCATTATCTTCTAATATCTTTGGTTTTATGTTGATGATGCTTTTAGACTGAAATAGCGTCATGGCTGCTCCGAGACTGTTAGATTGTTCTTTTAGCATAACATTTGGCCTGTTATAGGGTGCAACTCTCAAGGTTAAAAATACAAAACTATGTCCAGGCAAAATGTCCACTGTCTCTCACACCTCCCTTTGTGAATTGCATAATCCAAATTAGATTTTTCCTGTGGTTAGAGATTGGGATGTGTAAATTATGTCTGCTGCTTTCTCCTGAGCATGATTGCTAGATCAAAGCCTCTTTCCTCATTGACTGTTATTCAGACGGCCTCTGTAATAACGTACACAAGTTATATGCTGACAGTTGTGCTTTTGCCTCAGGTCATTGTGCACAGTTCTGCACATACACCACAATCGAACAAGACTCCAGAGATGTGGTCCACATTGTTTCCGTTGATAAACGCGAAACAAATAAAAACTCAGTCATCATGGAGAAGGAGTGCTTTGTTCGCACAATGGATGCACTCCTTCCAGAGCTTTCTATAAAGGAAGTGGTCACTGATGCCCACCCACAAATCACCGCATTACTGAGTAAGGAGAACTTTTGGTTATGGTGAAGTCATAAAGACCGTCCCAAGTTCATGTTTGATCGCTGTTCCCACAGGGCCTCATTTTTAACATATATGTAAAAAGAATTTTAAAAAACGTATCATTTTTGTTTACATTGTTTTCATGGCCTCTCTTTGTTATAGATCCGGAGCGTGGCAAATATAAAGCGTGGGGTATTCAGCACTCATTGGATATCTGGCATGCAGCTAAGAGCCTGAGCAAGAGGCTTCGACGGGTATGCATCAGTACATTTACAGACATGTGACCAGTTTCTATATGTTGTCCTGGTGTTGTGAAAAGAAGCTAGCTATTGTGTACCTTGTGTACCTTGATCAGGCTGGGACCGTGAAAAATCAGACTGGTATTCAGCCATGGATCAAGGACATAGTCAACCACTTTTGGTACTGCAGCAAGCATGCGGACACAGAGGAGCAACTCAAGGTATGGTTGAGGGGGAACAAATGTGTTGATTAGGACAGTTTAGTTGACATGCTAGCAGAACATGTTTGTTGCTCCATGCACTGTATAACTTTTTTTATGCAGATGATGTGGGTTGGTGTACTTCACCATGTCTGCAATGAGCACTCTTGGGCAACCAGTTGCTGTGAACATGAGCCACTGGATGAAGACAGCCAGAACAAGCCTTGGATCATACAAGGTAATTTCAACCAATACTGGTGCAGAATTCAACACTGTATGTGAATGTTTTACTGACTGTGTTATGACTATAGGTTCAGCTGCTCACAAGGCACTTACTGCTGTTGTCCTTGACAAAAGATGGCTGATCCTGGTAAAGAAATTCCTAAACTTCAGGTAAATATATGTAAGACATGATTGTGTTCACCCAAGTTATTTTTGAATTTCCAGTATTTCTCACTCAAGTGTTCGTCATGTTTCAAATGCAGCATAGTTGACCTTATTTCAGTGTAATCTGTAATGTGGATTTCATTTTTTATATATATATAACAAAACAACACATGTATTACCACGAGTGTTGTTGTAATTATGTCTCCCACCCACACAGGACCACATCTGATTTGGAGTCATTCCAAAATCATATTTTGATGTATGCAGCAAAGCGCATGGCCTACTCTCCGTTTGTATACAAGACTCGGACATTGCTGGCAGCCATTGATTATAATAAACACAATCAACGCCGCCCTGCACGCAACCAAGATGGACAGAAAATGTAGGTATTTTTGTGACATGGTTATGGTTTTTCTTTTTTTTTTACCTTGTAGAATGACTAACGACAAACACAAATTGTTCTTGCTCTCTAGTTACAGACGGAAGTACAACAAGAAATCAAAGAGTTGGAGCGTGTACACGATGAAGGAGAAAAAGCAGTACACGTACATTCCAGAGATCCAGAGGGCCATTCTTGCTAGGAGAATGGGAAGTGGGTCTGGTCTTCCCCGCAAACAGACGCTAAGGCCTGATGACCCAAGGCGTCTGGGTGTACTTGCTCCACAACAGCCACCTCCCACATCAGAACTAGTGGCGATTCATGTCTCACGAGGGGACCGTGGTCCCAGAGAATTGGAGGACAATTGAACAGTTTTCATATGGCATATACATGTAAATAATAAAGAATTGATTCTGAAACTTTGTCCAAAATATTTTTTATTTACAAATGTACTGTGAAAAACAACATATACATAAAGTTGGGATGAAAGGTGGTAAGAACTTTTACAATGTGTATGGTAACAAACTATTTACAATATGATAACAACTGCTATGCAGCAAGTATTGTGAAGAATTATGCTAGGCGGGTCACCCTGAAGCCGGTGTACTGCCCTCTGGGGTCAGGGAAAGTGTCCCTTATCCGGCAAACACAGCAGCTGGGTATAACTACTCTGTTGCCCACACCCAGGCGGCCGTGCTGCCACAACACAAACTGCCTATAGGCTGCATGTCTAAACTGGCGCTGTTCCATCCCAGGTTCTGCATTATCGGCTAGTGCAAATATATCATTCCAGGCTGCCCTGGCCAGCCGCAACACACCCTCATCTAAAATATAAAAGTCCATGTAGGCCATTTTACTTATGCAATTCTGTGGACGTTGCCGGCAGCATTTCCTCTCCAGGTCCGTGTTCATCTCCCGACAGTTTCCACAGACACACCAGTGGAGTCCGGCAGGTTCAGGGTCAGGACGCAGGGGCACCTCCAGAAATGATAAGACGTCGAACATCACCCCCGGGGACCTGGTTATAACTCTCTCTAAGATCAGGTCCTTCTGTGAGGCATCAAGTGAATGAAGTGTATCCTAAAACACAAAATAATCTGCATGATTACACAGGTCTTTCAACAAAATAAAAAGGCATCTCTGGTCTAGTTACACTATTTGACAAACCTTCATTTCATTGATTCTTCTTTCTTGAAGATCCTGCAGTCTTCTCTCTTCCTCAGCATCCAGTCTAGCACTCCTCCCCGTCCTGGGGGTTCTCTGTCTGACCGGCCTTGAAGTCGGCCTACCACCAATGGCCTGAGCAATGTACTCCGAGGCTGAGGCTGAGGCTGACGTTGATTCCTGCAATATCACAAAACAGTTGACAATATCTCACTTACTTTACATTTATGAGTTGAATTACGATGGCTTACACTTTTATTTTATGTCACTAAGTCAATGCGTCTGATAATAGGCAATAAAAACGTTGCATCATGATCGAGCTAGAAGAAACGTTATGATATTATCTTAGACAAGCAAAGGTAAACCGTCATTCTACCAGAAATTATAGACCTCGCTAATATAACTTTAGACAAATATTAGCCTCCGATATTTTTTTATGCTCATGCCCACTCTCCCAAAAACAACACGAAAGCAGTAGCCTAGTTCGCCTCGTTCATAGGCTATCGTTCGTTCCCAGTAAAAAAATACTAGTAGGGGCCAGCCTATGCATGACAACACAATTTTGTAGACAAGCAAAGGTAAACAGTCATTCTACCAGATGAAATTATAGGCCTCGCTAATATAACTTTAGACAATATAGCCTCCGATATTTTTTTATGCTCATGCCCACTCTCCCAAAAACAACACGAAAGCAGTAGCCTAGTTCGCCTCATAGGCTATCGTTCGTTTCCAGTAAAAAATACTAGTAGCCTATGCATGACAACACAGTAAAAAAACTAACTCGCCATCAGTTGGAAAATATTACTTTACTTACCTCGGTAGACATAGTTGGATTTGAAATAGCCGGTTCCTCTGCTCAGCAAGGTTTACAGCTGATCAGCTGGGTTGCTCGTGGAGTGGGGTACTTGGAGGGGGGAGGGACAGCAGTTCGTTTTCACGACAGTGTGTTTGAACGCATTTACTCACAGACACTAGGGGGAGCTTCGTTGAGGAAAAAAACACTCAGGCTTGCCTGGTGTCCCTTTAATGGAATATCACATACTTTGTATTTTTGTTTCAAGTTCTCCCACTTCTTTGAGGCCTGTTGGCCAGTGACCCTTCCCTCCAAACCCATTTCTGTAATCAGTGTCCTGTAGCATAACCAAAAACAATGTACAGGTGCATGAACAGGAATGAATTACACATTATTACAATACCAACAATACAATTATGAATGGCTACAACATTGAACGCATGACTCACTCCCACATTTGCTTTGCAGCGTATTTCGACGTATCAGCTGCCGTGTTTCCTCCGGCGTCCCTGTGTGATAAAGGGCGATATATGTAAAGCACGTATCGATGTCTAGTTGTCTACACTGATATCAAACGGAATTCGCTGCTAATTGAGTTTCGTAAACTAGACATGCATGGAGTTCATTGCTAGTCAGAGAAATGCAGGACTGTTGTCATGCACTCAGCAATGTAACGTTAGCTTAGAAAACTAGCGATTTTCAAAAAAGTTTCAATTAAGAATATGGTTGCAAGTATATATGTACAGGACTGTTTAGAGCACAAAAAAAGACTGTCATAAATTTTAAATCAACTATTTCAGCCGAAAATACTTACATTTATGGGACTCTCGAGAAGATCTGGCAGCCATTGTTGCCGGTTGCGCAGTGTATTGTGGGTACCCCTTGGTTTCAAGTAAGCTCCCGATCTTACTTGGTTTTAAGGGGTATCTACCCCTTGCCCTTATCCCTACCCCTCGATCGAAATGAGAATTGAGATAGCCCTTCGTCTCACGGGCACGCGCAAAACCAGGGGGAAGGGGAAGGGGTAAAATAGAGAATTGAGATTGGCCCTATATTAACACACATATATTGTGTATTAAAGTGAAATGACACAGGAAAAAAGTATTGAATGTGCCTACTGAAATTTCTTCCAATACTTTGTGGAAAAGCCTTTGTTTGTAAAGCCTGCTTCAAGACATTTCCTGTATGACAAAACTTATTGGTCGCAGTATCAGGTCTGATTTTGGCCCATTGTTCTAAACAGATTCCAGGGGTCCCTCTTGTGAATCCTGATCTTTAGTTACTTCCAGAACTATTTAATTGAATTGGCTGCCTTCAAGTCTTTCTGGAGCTTTCTCCGAGTGGTCCTTGGCTCTTGGAATTGACTATCCTTCTGACTCCCTGGTCAGAAATATTACGAGGAGATCCTGTGCATGGCCGGTTGATGATGCAGTGATGTTTCTTCCACTTGCAGACCATGCTTCCACCATGCCGCTTACTGGAAGATTCTGATGTTTTGAAATGCATCTGTAACCAGTTTAATTGATATGTTTTGCAACAATAAGGTTGCAAAGGTCTTGGGAGAGCTTTTTGCTTTTATCCATCATGAAATGTTTCTTGTGTGACACCTTGGTAATGAAAAACCCTTTTATAGCCCATCAGTATGTAGGCTACTAACCAAGCTTATATTAATTTGCACAGATAGAAAGGATAACTACACTCTATACAGATTCCAGCTCATTCCTTCCCTTTCCTTGCCTTAGTGCTTTGTCTTAGCGTGTTTAATACTTTTCCCCTGTGTTATTCCACTTCATTACATGACTCTACTTATGGAGTTGTTTGGATTTTGTATGTGTGGATTACCTGAGTTATCACTTATGCCTGGTGAAAATGTTGTGCCCCTTGTATTCCACTTTTCACGGGCCCTCTCCTCCATTGGGGCCCTATACTTCCCACTTTCCCCCCCAGTACGACGCCCTTTAATCTGCTGAACCTTCTGCTCGTTTCCAAATATAAAAAAAAACTCTCTGCAACTCAATATTGGCCTGCCTGCCTCAGCTGCCTGTGAGGGGCTTTTCAGTTGTGCTGGATTACTGTTCACTGCAAAGCGACCCAAGGATGAGTGCAACTAACTTTGAAAATCAACTACTGCTCAAACTTAAAGGAGAACTCCGGTGATTTTTCACATAGATCTCCATTTCTCAACGTCCTTTTCAGGCAAGTACCTCCACTCGGCGGCCATATTGCAACACTTTTTGGGCACTTATCGTGCATCTATTTCAGCAGAAATGCGTGTGCGTAAGGCTTCACGACACCAATCTTGCTCCAGCAGCGAGATCACAACAGATGATTGGCACGATGTCTTCACAGCACACCACATGATTGGCTCAATGTATTTTACAACACACCACATGATTGGCTCAATGTATTCACATGTCGACGTTTTGCCGCGGAAGGGTTGTGATATGTGTAGACATATGATGTGTAGACAACTGGCGTTACAAACTAACCCCATGCATTACTATGGAGGATTTTTTGAGTGCTGTATCTCCTCATTAGAAAGTCTTTGGTAAATCTGGTTGTTCTGGTACCCCCCCCACCCCCCAAAAAAAAAGTAACTAAGTAACTTCTACTTAAAGTACATTTTAAATGAACTACTTTTTACTTTTACTTGAGTACATTTTCAGATCGGTATTTTAACTTGTACTTGAGTAATATTTCATCAAGGTATTGGTACTTTTACTTGAGTACAATATTTTCGTACTTTTTCCACCTCTGGCAATAGCCTACAAATAGGCTACCAAACAGGTTACCTATCATTACCACACAAAGCATAGGCCTACATTTCATTGCTGTGGACTGATCTGTTATCGGAGATTTCATTAGCCATATTTAAAAGAGTATTAACGTTACCGTTATCTTCACTAATGTTAACGTTATCCACTGCGGTAGCCTACGTTAGGCCAAGTGGTGGCTGAAATATTCCCAAAGCACATACAACAAAATAAAGTCTGTTATTTACAAATACAGTGTTATTTTATTCCATACAAAAAAGTAATTGCGGAGGAGGTCAAACCTAAATGTGGCTTTATCATACAACATTAGAGTGAAGGTTAACGTTACCCAGAACACTGAACAGTTTTTTCCCCCTGCGCTTGCCTTTACTAACATGCAAGTTCACCATCCTTCCTCCCCCTTCCGTGAACCTCTGGAGTCGTGAGTTTTTTTTACTGTTCCTGTGGTGTTGACCAACTACAATTCCTGTTAATCCTACAATTTTACATTATAATTTATTTAAAGTTAATAAATTGTAATGAAAAATAAATATAAATTAAATAGCTAAAGTAAATCGTAGGAAGTGCATCTGTCAATTCATTGAATGTTCAACGTATTATGAATCTTTATTTAGAAAAAAATACACATTGATTGGCCTATTCATGAGTATAGCCTACATCAGCAATTACAAAGTCAAAGTCAAAGTCAAAGTCAGCTTTATTGTCAATTTCTTCACATGTTCCAGACATACAAAGAGATCGAAATTACGTTTCTCACTATCCCACGGTGGAGACAAGACATATTTTAACAATTTTAAGTCCACAGACAAACATAACATTCAAGTAAACAAAAAAGTAAGTAAATAAGTAAATAAGAGGGCACATATAATGAAAAAATAAGAGCAGCAAAATTTGGTTGAAATTGTGCATAGACAGTCAATAAAATAAAATACTAGTGCAAAGTCAGGCCAATAAGAGGCTGAGGTAGTTCTGTTTGACCTAAGTAAGAAATAAAGTGGCATAGTGGTGCAAGTTATGTAAGAGCAGCAGAAGTGTTGTGTTTCCAGGACAACAACAACAAGTTGCAAAGTGTACAAGTGTGCAAGTGGAGTGGTGCAGGCGGCCATTTGTGGGTCCAATGTCCAGGATGTTATGTAGCTGAGGGTGGAGGGGGGAGAGGAGGGAGAGAGTTCAGCATCCTAACAGCTTGGTGTATGAAGCTGTTGGTGAGTCTGGTAGTGCGGGAGCGCAGGCTTCTGTACCTCTTCCCAGAGGGCAGTAGATCAAACAGATTGTGAGCGGGGTGACTTGCATCACTCACAATTTTGGTCGCCTTGCGGGTGAGGTGGGTGGTGTAAATGTCCTTCAGGGAGGGGAGTGAAGCACCAATAATCCTTCCAGCTGTGTTCACTATGCGCTGCAGGGCTTTCCTGTTGTATTCAGTGCAGCTTCCGCCCCACACAGCGATACAGCTGGAGAGGATGCTCTCAATGGTGCCTCGGTAGAATGTGGTCATGATGGCTGGTGGAGCACTTGCTCGCCTGAGTTTCCGCAGGAAGTACAGGCGGCGCTGAGCTCTCTTCGCCAGTGATGCTGTGTTGGTGGTCCAGGAGAGGTCTTCACTGATGTGCACCCCCAGGAATTTGGTGCTGCTCGCTCTCTCCACCACAGCACCGTCGATGGTCAGTGGCAGGTGTTGGGTGTGACCTCTCCGGAAGTCAACAACAATCTCTTTGGTCTTGCTGACGTTCAGCAGGAGGTTGTTGTCCCTGCACCACGTGGTCAGATGGTCGACCTCCAACCTGTATTGAGTCTCGTCGCCCTTGGTGATGAGACCCACCAGAGTTGTGTCGTCAGCAAATTTCACTATGTGATTGTTGCTGTAGGTTGCAGTGCAGTCATGCGTCAGCAGGGTGAAGAGCAGCGGACTGAGCACGCAGCCTTGGGGGGCCCCTGTGCTCAGTGTGATGCTGCTTGAGGTATTGTTGCCAACACGTACTACTTGAGGCCTCTGACAGAGGAAGTCCAGTAGCCAGTTGCAGAGGTAGGTACTGAGTCCCAGTTTGTCAAGTTTGCAGATGAGTTGTTGTGGTATTATGGTGTTGAATGCAGAACTGAAGTCTATAAACAGCAATCTCACATATGAGTCTCTTTTTTCCAGGTGGGTGAGGGCTGGGTGGAGGGCAGAGCAGATTGCATCCTCTGTAGACCGTTTGGCTCGGTATGCAAACTGGAAGGGGTCCAGGGTGGGGGGGAGAATGGATTTGATATGTGACATGACAAGCCGCTCAAAGCACTTCATGATGATGGGTGTCAGTGCCACAGGGCGGTAGTCATTGAAGCAGGATGGAGCAGTTTTCTTCGGCACAGGTATGATGGTGGCAGCTTTGAAACAAGATGGGACGATGGCTTGCTTCAGGGAAGTGTTAAAGATGTCTGTGAAGACATCCTTAAGCTCCCCTGCGCAGTCCTTCAGCGCACGACCAGGGATGTTGTCTGGACCTGTTGCCTTACGGGTGTTGATAGCAGCAAGTGTCCTCTTCACGCTGTCGGCAGAGAGGCACAGGGGCTGCTCATGTAGAGGGGGATGGGTCTTCTGTGGGCAGGTGCTGTTTTGTGCTTCAAAGCGAGCAAAGAAGCGGTTCAGGTTGTTGAGCAGAGGGATGTTGCTCTCGCAGCTCTGTGGCGCGGGCTTGTAGTCCGTGAGGGCCTGAATGCCCTGCCATAGGCTTTGTGCGTTCCTGCTGTCTTTGAAGTGGGTGGTTATCTTGTGAGTGTATTCCTTTTTTGCTTCCTTGATGCCACGGGACAGGTTGGCTCTCGCTGTTCTCATGCCAGTTTCATCCCCAGCTCTGTAGGCTTTGTCTCTGGCCCTCAGCAGCCTGAGGACATCCCCTGTCAGCCATGGCTTCCAGTTAGCCCGAGTGATGATGTCTTTTGTGTGGGTCACATCATCGATGCACTTGGTGATGTAAGAGGTTACAGTGTCTGTATACTCCTCTATGTCTGTCTGGTTGTTGTAAGTGGCTGCCTGCTTAAACATTTCCCAGTCTGTTGTGTCAAAGCAGTCTTGAAGAGCATCGGAGGCTCCCTCAGGCCACACTTTTACCTGCTTGCGAACCGGTTTGTTCACTTTTACCCTTTGTCTGTATGCGGGCATTAGCATAACAGTGATATGGTCTGAAAGTCCAATGTGGGGGAGGGGGGTGGCTTTGTATGCTCCTTTGTGTGTAGTGTAGACCAGGTCCAGGATGTTATCTCCTCTTGTTGGAAAATCAACATGCTGGTGTAGCTTTGGAAGTACAGTTTTAAGGTTAGCATGGTTAAAATCTCCAGTGAAGATGGTGAAACCGTCTGGGTGTGCCGTCTGTTGTTCACTGACAGCCTGGTACAGTTCACTAAGAGCCGCGTTCTTATCGTTGTTGTTGTTGGTAGGCGGGATGTATACTGCGACTAGCAGAATCGCAGTAATTTCCCTTGGCAGGTAAAAAGGACGGCACTTTATGATCATAAACTCTGCCAGTGGTGAGCAGTGTTTGCATACTACTACAGTGTCCCGGCACCATTCTTCACGGATGTAAACACAGATTCCTCCTCCTCGTGATTTACCTCCCTTTACAATGGCCCGGTCTGCTCGATAGCATGCTAGCTGCTCCAGTTGTACAGCAGAGTCCGGAATGTTGTCATTTAACCAAGTCTCAGTGAAGACAAGCACACAGCAGTTACTTACTGTCCGGTTCGTTGATCTCAGCAGTCGTATGTGATCCATTTTGTTGTCCAGTGATCGTACATTTGCCAGGAGAATGGATGGTATGGCTGGGCGAGTTGGGCTGGCCGCTAGCCTGGCCCGGACGCCTCCGCGCTTGCCCCTCTTCTGCTTCCTCGCACACCGCTTCCGACGCTTTCTTTCCGGGGGAGGAGTAGCAGGCGAGTCCGGTGTTGTTGCAGGCCGGAGTAGTCCGAGTTCCTTTAGCGTCTCTGTTGCAAAGTCCAGAACGCTGCAAAACTTGCTTTTGCAGATGTCAATTAAAAACTGTCTGCTGTACTTGTAGTACGACGTAGTAAGACGAGACGAACACGTAAAACTTTCGGACAAACACTTTTTAAACGAACAAAACACCGTACGGTTGGGACAGAGAGAGGTCGCTGCGTGTGTACGCGCCGCCATCTTGGATACTTATTACACATGTTTAGGGGAATAGGGCATTATTAATATAGGCCTACCATGTAAGGTGGTATGTGCTATAAATGGGTAAACCACTAGTGAGTCTGCCCGTGAGGTGGGGGCACCGCCGCGCCAGGCAGTGTCCCACATTGTCCCTCAGAAACATACCCCTTGTCCCCCCTTGGGCATATTAGCAGGTGGTCACCCTAGTACAGGGGTGGCCAACCAGTCCAGCATGAACAGCCAAAAAAAAATGTCAACACAACTCAAAAGAGCCGCACAACAAAAAAAGATGCCCACATGTGCCCAGATTTAAACTGTAGGCCACCACAACAGCGACTTTTTTCCTACAGTTTAAATCTTCTTCTTTTTCATTTAAAGTGAGACACTTGGCAGATGCTACAAATTATCGTTTTGAGGAATGAGTAGCAAGCAACAAAGATATCTGACACACATCACAAATTCCCCATCACTGAATGACTTATTAGTGTGAGAAATGCTCCGATGTAACTGATAAGATGCCAATGTAACCGTCAAATGTTCCGTCGAGTGTCTGCTTCTCTGACTGACGTCTATGTATCCTACCTTTACCTTGTACTTGCAAAGGTCAGTACCTTTGGGAAATGTTCAGGTTTGAAGCTTTATGCATCAGTTAAGTCTAGCATACCAAGTACCAAACTAACGTGTTAAACACGTTTTTTAACAGTGTTATTTTGGTTATGTTGACATATCAACCAGAAGGGTTATGCTAGCCCAGCGGTCCCCAACCACCGGGCCGCGGACCGGTACCGGGCCGCGGGACATTCCTAACCGGGCCGTAGCCTACGACATGAGTTAAAAAAAATGCATGCAAACTAAACTAAATTTAATTCGCAATAATGTCACGTTTTTACATGGCATAGGCCTATATGCAGTTGTTTGATTACAAAACTCACTTACCTGTGTGACATATTCGGATTGCTTAATGACCTCAACCTGTCACTCCAGGGGAGAATGACGACTGTCTTTAAACTGGCGGATAAAGTCGCTGCATTTAAAGCCAAGCTTGATTTGTGGGGACGACGATTGGACCGGGGTATTGATATGTTCCAACCAGTAGTGGGGGTTTTGGGAAAGACTGAGGCAGGGCCCTTTCTCTCGCAGCTGGTGCGCGATCACCTTGTTGCGCTTTCAAATGAGTTTGAGCGTTACTTCCCATCCTCCAAAGATCCACGGCAAACCAATGAGTGGGTCCGCAACCCATTTGTCAATATCCCAAATTGTCCAAACTTGTCAGCGCAGGAGGAAGAGCAGTTGATCGAAATTGCAAATGACGGTGGTCTTAAGAGTGTCTATAAGGAAACCTCTCTGGCGGGTTTTGGGATCAAAAACAAAGCAGAATATCCCGAGATAGCCGTAAAAGCGCTGAAAACGTTGCTACCATTTCCCACCACCTATATGCGAGACCGGGTTTTCGGCAATGACTGCAACTAAGACCAAATTGCGCAATCGATTGGACATTTCAAACACACTGAGGGTGTCACTGTCTTCCATCATTCCATAAGCAGGGCTCCCACTGATTATATTCGTAATGCACGTTTAGTGCCCATGTTTTGTTCCCATATTTTGTTAAGCATGTTAACACGTATAGATGTAGTTTCAAGTTGTTCAATATTCATAGTTCATATTGTTCAATTTTCACTTCTTGAAGTTCACGTTTTTCACATGTTTAAGAGATCGTTACCTTCACTGTTCATACATAACTGGAGCTAGTTCTTTTCAAGTAATGCATGCACAACACATATGGAACATGGACCCCCCCGCCGCCGGTCCGTGGAAAAAAAATAGGAATCAAACCGGTCCATGGTACATAAAAGGTTGGGGACCCCTGTGCTAGCCTACAAAAAAGATTAATCCTCCTTTTGAATGTTCCTCTTTCTATTTACTATTAGCATCAGGGTTTTCCTGATTGCAACAGTAGCATTAGGCCTACACCTGGCTAAAGAAACAAACGTTTCTGCTTCTTTATGGGCTAGATTTCTATCCATAACATGACGGTAAAATTATTTTAATTTAAACATTGCAGCCTAACTATTGCCAGTACTATCAACTTATGAAAAGCATTTTCATTTACCAGAAATATAGGCTATTTCAAAAAATAAAAAAACTATAAATCCAAGGAGAAGTGAGAACATCAGTTGAGCAGCCGCGAGCCGCACGAGAGGAGGCAAAGAGCCGCAGGTTGGCCACCCCTGCCCTAGTAGTTCGGCTCCTGCCTCAGACTCAGACGAAGGCTCTGGTGATGATGAAGTGGGGGGAAACCGGGAAACTATTACGAAAGACCTGATAAATCGACTCAGATTCAGTGGAGGGGGGGCGGGGGACAGAGCATGATTGACAGGTGACAGTACAACCTAAACACCAAAGTCCAAAGTAAAAGCGTTCGAATTGAAAGGTGGCGCACGGAATTGCATGAGGCGGAAATATTAAGTCTCATTCAAAATGAAAACATCAGGGAAATGTAAATGTAATGTATGACTTCAAATTAATTCAACTTCTTATTCAATTGATTTCAAGTTTAACATAATTCAAAATTCAAATGACATTGATTTAAACTTCAAATTAGATTACATTTAATGACCATTGATAGATTTAAATTTGATACTTGGTGATTTGACTTACATGACATTTTACTTTGTCATTTAATTTTATTTAATTTTTGTTACTTTGACTTTTCATAATATTGAATAAATGATATAGATTATATTAGATTATATAGTAACACTCTATTGAATAGAGTGTATAGTTCCCAGCTATTAACTAACCTTTAAAGCTAACTAACTTTTACATCTATCTATAAAGCAAGAAGCGTCTGTGTAACAGTAATTTGACAGTTAGGAGAGCTGATGGGTCATCCTAAAGTTAGGACAGTTTATTTAGGATTTTGGTGTAATACACATTTCTATCTAGAGTTAAGATAAGAACACTGACTTTAGGATCGGCCGTTCTGTAATGACTTTTTTACTAAATCCGATCCTAACCCTTGTTACCGTAGTTACCAAACAGATAAGATAGGATTTTTGAGTTAGGAAGTTTCTGTAATACGGCCCCAGGACCATAGGGTCAGAGAGACAGGCTGGGCTACTTCCAGGAGACTAAACCCAGAGATGACCGGAGCACTTGTGGTGCAAACAATTGACTGAAGTTTCGACACACTGCGTCTTCCTCAGTGTCAAACCATACTAGTAACACAGAAAATAAAGACCATTCTTCCCTCCCTCTCCCAAGACATTGGTTAATGGTATGGGGTGGGTATTTGCAGCAATTAACCAGTAAGAGCACTCGTAGAAAGAAAAAAAAGCATCAAGTACATCTTTGGTTAGTGTGAATTATAAATACAAAAGAATCAAAATAAATCAAAATAAAAAATGACAGTCAGAGAAAACAAGAAAGACATAATTCTTCATTTAAACCATGGGGCTCAACTGTGTTGAGTGTGTGGATCCAAAACGCTTCTCTTTTAAGTAATATTTGACAATATATGCACCTCGTTGGGGAGGTAGTATTCTTTCAATCCCCCAGAATTTCAGAGAAGCGCAAGAGCCATGATTAACCTGGACATAGTGGCGCGCTATTGCATAGTCCATATTATGATTGCGTATAGCTGCCTCGTTTGAGTGGGTTGTTTGGTTTGCCCAATATATATCAACCCACGACATTTCAAAATATACACAACATGGGCAGTATTACAGTTTATAAACAGATTGATGTTGTATCGTTTACCAGTGTGTGGGTGAGAAAAGTGATTGGTGTCGTTAGAATTGGAACAGTGAGTGCAACGACCGCACCAATTGAATCCTTGGGGTGGAACTGGTAACCAGGTCAGCTGATAAGGAGGGCTCATAGATGTGTGTAGCAGTCTGTCTCTTAAGGAGCAGGATCACCTAAATGAAATGGGTTCTGCATAGGGTGACCAGACGTCCCGAAAAATTCGCGACAGTCCCGATATCCAAGCAGTTGTCCTGAATCCCGAATCCTGCCTTAATTGTCCCGAAAATTATACTCAATCAGAATACTGAGTAGTTATTTTCTGATAAACATTAAAAACTGTCCGTAGAGAGGTTGAGTCGACTGCATGCAGCCCCCGACGGCAGCTAAGTGTCTGGATGCAGCCCCGGCTACTTTGTTTCTTTTTTGACGTTCTATAATTAGCCGCGAATATGCACTGATTTTAGCTCATTTTCATTCATTCCTTGACATGGCTGATGTACCGGAACCCCAACACGCCACTAAAAAGCAAAAGCGTCTATGCAGGTACTGGGAGGAGTGGGTGGAGGTACCCGTGGATTGACAAAGCCTTAAGCGACGAGATGAAAGCATTCTGCAAAGTGTGTAGAAGAGAGTTTGGTGGAGGAGTCACGTGGTACACCCGCCCAGGATGGCTGCTTAAATCGGAGTGGAGCTCGTTATTCCTCCAAACCCTTATAAAAAATACGTTAACGTCGATAGATTCGTTTTATTTTGGTCAAAATCGTGTAAATACAGTGGGATGAGTCAGAAAAGTCATTATTTTACGCGCAACCAGCCGTCTGCCTCGCGAGGGAAAGTTGCTCACAACTCCCAGGCTAATTCGTTATCTGCAATGGCTGAGTCACCTGTTGCATCCACAAGTTCATCTAAAGATAACGTTGCCACTGAGTTGACTACTATAAGATCTATTCTTGAGCAGCTAGCTCATGACATGAATGCGGTGAATGGTGGTATCGAGTCTCTTAATGAAACTGTGAGCAACCTCGGCACTAGGGTGGAAGAAGCTGAATCAAGAATCTCCCGGTTAGAAGATGAAGAGGCTAAAGCTCAATTAGAAAGGACGTGGTGAAACAGAACCAGCGGCTGCAAGAAAAACTGACGGCGCTGGAGGGATTCTCCCGACGCCAGAATTTCAGAATCTCTGGTGTCAAAGAAGGAGCTGAGGGCTCTGACTTAGAGGGATGTTTGAAAACTGCTGTACGAGGCATTGGATATTGAGGTGGATGCTTGGTACGAAATAGACATCGTGTGGGCCCCGCACCAACAGCTGAGGACGCGAGACCGAGACACATCATCGTCTGCTTTCTGCGGGACAAAGCCAAGATGTCTGTTCTGACTGCTGCTAGAAAAAAGAAACAGATAATCTGGCAAGACATGAGAGTCCGCTTCTTCCAGGATTACGCGCAGGAGGTGCAAGACAAACGCAGGAAATTTGACGAGGTGTACTGTTTTGTACAGATGAATCTATAATGACCTCTGGGTTTAATCAGGAAATTTGTCATATGGTAATGAATACATGAACTGTCCTCTGGACTATTTGTCCATTAACAATAATGTGTTTTTAGGGCTCCATGGCTTTATGTAAAATAGTGTCATGGAATATAGCTGGTTGCCATAATGTTGTTAAAAGAAAAAAAATCCTAACATATTTAAAGCAGAAGAAGACAGACATTGCTCTTATTCAGGAGACACATCTTGATGAAGAAGACTCTTTAAAACTGAAAAGAGATTGGGTGGGCCAAGTGTTTTATAGTACATATTCCAGTAGGAAAAGAGGGGTGATCATATTGATTAGGAGGAACTTGGATTTCAGGGTATTTAAGCATTATGCTGATCAAGAAGGTCGATGGGTGGTCTTGGATGCATGCCTGGAGGGTCAGAAAATGACTATGGTCAATATCTATGCCCCCAACTCTCCTCAACCAGAATTCTTTCACACAGTTTGTAACCTAGTGCGGAATATTGGAAATACAAATATTGTAATTGGGGGGATTTCAACCAGGTCAGGGATGGGTTTTTGGATAAATCTTCCCAACCCAGGCGAAATAATGACCCTGTATATGTTGCAGTGGATGTTTTGTCAGAGGAATTGGGCCTAGTGGATATATGGAGATTGTTCCATCCTCAAGAAAGAGACTATACATTCTTCTCCCATCCACATTCTACTTATTCTAGGATAGATTATTTCCTTGTCTCTCGCTCTTTGGTGAGTCAAACTATTGGGTCCTCCATTGGTAGTTGTAACTGACCATGCCCCTATAGAGTTTGTCTTATCTAGCAGAGAAGGAGTGAAACCTTCACTTAGGTGGCGTCTAAACAACTCACAAAACAAGGGTTATTGTGAATATATAAGAATAATAATGAATGACTATTGGGTTTGCAATGGAGGTTCTATAGATGATGTTGGAATAACCTGGGATGCTTTTAAGGCTTACGTAAGGGGTCATCTTATTCAGTATAGCTTCTCGATCAAAAAAGCTCAGAGGGATACATTGTTGAAATTAGAACAGGACATTAAGGTACTTGAGAGACAACACTCACAGCATTCTGAGAGGGAAATATGGAATAAATTAATTAAGCTTAAATTTGAGCTGAATAGCTTATTGCAGAAAAAAGTTGAATATGCTATGTTCTGTTTGAATCAGAAATATTTTGAACAAGGTGAGAGAACAGGCAAAATGTTGGCACATAGGGTTAGACAGATACAATCTAGTAATTTAATTCCCTCTATATTTGATAATAATAATAAGTTGACCACCAATAAAAAGGAAATTAATGATGTTTTTACTAAATTCCATGAAGAGCTATATACCTCTAATGGGCCGGTCGAGGAACAGAGGCTGTCAGATTTCTTTTCATCTATTAAAACTCCTAGTCTGACTGACGTTCAAAGAAATTTGCTGGAGGGAGAGATCACATTAACGGAAGTTAGGAAGGCAATTAATACTCTTAGGTTGGGTAAGGCTCCTGGCAAGATGCCTTACAGAAGGGTAGGTTGCCACCTAGTATGAGGTCAGCAGTGATTACATTACTACATAAGAAAGGGAAAGACCCACACCATTGTGGGAATTATCGTCCAATTTCGTTAATTAATGTAGATGAAAAAATTATTTCTAAGATACTTGCGGCTAGACTTGAGAAGGTGCTTCCCAGTTTGGTGCATAGGGACCAGGTTGGATTTGTTAAAAGTAGATGCTCAGCTGACAATCTACGCAGGATATTACATATTTTTTGGAAGAGCAGAAATAACTTAGATCCTGTTGTTGCCTTCTCCCTAGATGCGGAGAAGGCGTTTGACAAAGTTGAGTACGCCTTTCTGTTTTATACATTGAAGAGGTTTGGCTTTGGTCCGTCCTTTATGCCGTGGTTGCAGTTAGTATACACAGATCCAATGGCTACTGTTCTTACCAATGGGATAATGTCACCATCTTTTAATCTTAGTCGTGGCACTAGACAAGGTTCTCCTTTATCACCTCTCATTTTTGCCCTATTTCTGGAACCTCTTGCAATTGCATTGCGTGAATGTAAATGCATCCAAGGGGTACATATGGGCCAGGAAGAACACAAACTTTTTTTGTATGCGGATGACATTCTTTTGATCTCAGGTAATCCAGACGTGGCAGTACCTGCCATCTCCTCAATTATTGATTCATTTTCTGACATGTCTGGCTATACAATTAATTGGTCAAAATCAGTGGCCATGCCTCTTTCTAAAATATGTCCCCCAGCCATTAGAAATACATGGCAATTTAAGTGGATGCCTGCAGGTTTGACGTACTGAGGGATTAAACTGACACCTGGATTGGATAATTTAATGCAAGTGAATATTTCTCCAGTGATTCAAAAAATTCGGCCTCTTTTGCAGAATTGGGTAAAAATGAATTTATCCTTATTGGGCAGAATTAATCTGGTTGTTAAAATGATTATTTCCCCCAAGATCCAGTATATTTTGTATATGCTACCCTTAACATTTCTGCAATACTCGTTTAAGCTTTATAATATAGTTGTAGAGGGTTATGTGTGGGCAGGCAAAAAGCCAGCTTTCAATCGGTCCAAATTATATGCTGCTAAAGATAGTGGTGGTTTAGCATTGTCTAAGGTGGACTGGTATCATTATGCATTTTCTCTCTCCCAGTTACATAAGATAAATAACTCTCTTGAGCAGAGGCCATCATGGGTTAAAGTCGAAGAGGAGCTTGTGGCTCCTACATCTTTAGAGGCATTTCTCACTCAGACAGGAAGGCCGGTACCCTTTAAAGATCCAGTTTTGGCTTTTGTACAAGAGACTTGGTTGAGATCTCACCAATTAATTAATACCAATCCTTATCTTTCCGCTAAAGCCTCCATTTGGTGGAATAAAAAACTATTAATAGGTAAGAAACCGTTTATGTGGGATGCATGGGTCAGGTCTGGAATTAATCAGCTCGGGGATCTATTTGGTCAAAATGGTATGAAATCATTCATTGAAATCAGACAAGAATTTAATTTTAATCAAAGGGAATTTTTAAAAGTTAGACACTGTATCAAAGCTAAGTTGCACACTAACCCAGACCCTCCATCTAGTTCCTAATAGCTGACAATAATAGTAGTAGAGCATCTAAATTTTATGAGATCATCAGAGAGGTGCGATCGCCCAATTTGGAGGGGTTGAGACTATGCTGGGTGGAAGACTTGGGAACTCAGATTCCAGAAGATGGCTGGAAGAAGCTTGTTGCTTCCTGGTACACTTGTTCGTGGGAAACACAGTCACAGTTTATCCAATATAAATTACTCCACAGAAGTTATTGGACCCCTAGTAAACTCGCCTGTTGGAAATGTCAGAAAGAAGCTGGGACTTTAGTTCATATGCTATATGACTGTGGAAAAAATGATCGCCTGTGGGATGGGATTATTACTCTCTTGAATGGTCTTTTTCAACTTAATCTCTTGAAGTCTCCAGCTTTATGTATCTTTGGTCTGTTACCAGATAACATTAATCTAACTGAAAGACAGAGGCTATGGGTACGACTTGCAACCATAACAGGATGTAGGATAATATTGAGGCATTGGAAGTCATCTGAGTTTTGTAGTTTTAAGGAATGGATTGAGCTAATGACCAAAATGGCTTTATATGAGTGGGTAACTTTCAGCGTCATAGGGAGAGAAGATATCTTCAATCAGGTCTGGGGCCCCTTTCTGAATTATTTAGAGGATATGTCTGCTTAGATAGATAACTGATACTGGTATTATATTGGATGTAACTGTTTGATATAATCAGAGGTCTATGTTAATGTAAGTTTGAAGGCACTTTGTTCTTGTTTGTGTTTTTTTTTTGTATATGTGTGTGTGTTGTTGTTTCTATGCTTTATCAAAAAAAAAAGACAGGGAACAGACTGTATGTTTGTAATTTCCACCGGATGTCTATGCTCTGTATGTTCTGATGTCTGCCAAAAACATTAATAATAAAAAAGAAGAGAGTTTGGTGTTTCTCACTGAGGGGAGGCGTCATGTGTGCAAAAAAAATATGTTCGGCCTAATGTCCGATGTCGTTTTAACATAGCCTAATCTACTTAATCTAACAATTATTTTGTATTCTTACTTAATGACCCATAGTTTTGGCAAGGCTTGTTATTAGCGTTAGGCTATTATCCTTATTCTGAAAGGTCTGATTTGCACTGTTATGCAGTCATTGTTTTTATTTTTCACAATGACTATGATGTTTGAATAAAAATGTGTTTTGGTACAGGTTTGAAAATTCATTATCTTTTATAATAGTCTATGTAGGCCTACAACACCCCCCCGAGGAAAAAAAGCGTCCCGAATTTCAGCCAATCTCATCTGGTCACCCTAGTTCTGCACAAATGTATTTTAAAGATGGGTCAGGTTGTAAGACATGCCAATGTTTTTAATGATCAGTCAGGCCTACATTTTGTTCACTTTCAGTGCTCCACCATACTTAGTTGAAAAGATATGCATATTTAAGGGTAATGCAAGGATTTTGTATTTAACTAGCAAATGTATTTACATGGAAGGAATTGCCATTAAAAAGGCTGCTGTGTAAAACATTGTATTAGTGAAAAAAGACACATTTGAACTACCTACAGTATCAGATTACAGTGCATATGGAAAGTATTCACAGTGCTTCACTTTTTCCACATTTTGTTATGTTTCGGACTTATCTAAACAAACATCATTGCAGCTCAGTGCCTGGTTGGAAGACCTGACTTCAACTCTGTTTCTGAGCCAGACCAAAACATATAATATATGTTCATTTTGAATGTGATGCCAGCAACATGTCTCAAAAAAGTTAGGACAGGGGCATGTTTACCACTGTCCTGTTTCACCTCAACTTCTGCTTCTGTAACGTCATTTAATGAGATTCTGCTTCTGTAACATCATTTAATGAGATTCTGTAACGTAATTTAATGAGATTCTGTAACATCATTTAATGAGATTCTGCTTCTGTAACGTCATTTAATGAGATTCTGTAACGTCATTTAATGAGATTCTGCTTCTGTAACGTCATTTAATGAGATTCTGTAAATGTTGAGGAGCTGAGGAGGCCAGTTGCTGAGACGTCCTGCCTGATATGGGATTTCAGCTGCTCAGAATGAAATGTTGTCCCAGTCCTGCCTGATATGGGATTTCAGCTGCTCAGAAGTCATTTTAGCACCTGGACTCTTTTTCTATGGTGCCACACTGTTGTAATATGCACAGAATTAATTTTGTGTTGTTGTCTTGAAATATTCAATATCTTCCCAGAAAAACACAAATCATCTGGATAGCAGTGCATGTTGCTGATAACCTGTGTATGTAACAGAGTTAAAAATGTAGTGTATTATGATTTTCGCCAAAGTAAAACAGCCTTGGTTAATAGTTGTGAATGGGAGCCACCCTTGGCCATATGGTGTACTGCAGATCTGCTGCGTGTAGTCTTGTGTTGCTTCCCTACCCGATCAGAGGAGCCGTATGCTTTTGATCTGGTAGGTTCACTGTACAAAGCACTCCACCCAGTATATCAGTTTTCTATTGATGTTTAAGTTGATAACTTTGATGTTTCCCATGTGTTATATTATTTTATTTTATATGCACTGTAAATATTGTACTGCATTTAGTATGTTTTGATTTATTTTCTCAGTTATGTGCCTCCGTAATGTAAATAGGTTCTGATGAAGTGCTGTAACTTTAAGCAGTTAGACTAGTTATGTCCATTCTATATGGGAAGTCATGATTCAGATAATAATATTAGCTATAGCGTTTTCTATTACTGAAAGAGTAATTAGCAGAGAAGCCTTATGCTTTTGATCTGATGCTGTACATGTGGCACACCAAAGCCTGAAGGATGTTTTGATTTATTTTCTCAATGGAAAATAAAAGAAAGAAAAATTCAACATTTCGCCTCTGTCCCCCTGATGCTTGACAACTGTTACATGTACATCATTCAGAATTCACGGTGCCTTGACAGATGTGCAAGATGTCCATGCCATGATGCCATTAACTTTTTGGAGATGTGTTGCTTGTTTTGCATCACATTTTTTAACTTAGTATGTGATATTAATATGTGTCTATGCCCTTTTTGTAGCTATACTGTTGATGGGTCTGATATCTTTTTTTTTTTTTTTGGCGTTTTTATGCCTTTAATGATAGTGACAGTGGAGAGTGACAGGAAGTGAATGGGAGAGAGAGAGCAGGGGTGGGATCCGGAAGGGACCACGGGGCGGGAATCGAACCCGGGTCGCCGGCGTGCAGTGCAGGTGCCCCAGCCAGGTGCACAGCTGGGGCCTGGGTCTGATATCTAAACTGTGTGATGGTGTATTCCAATGAGGTAGATTATAGCGTTATAAGCTAATCATGGAGCGGTGGTAGTATATTGGTTAAGGAGCTGGGCTAGCATGCATGGTGTTGTGGTAGTGTAGTGTAGTGGTTAAGGAGCTGGACTAGCATGCAGTAGCCTGAAAAGTTGTAGGTTCAATTCCCGGCTTCCACCATTGTGCCCGTGAGCAAGGCAATTAACCCTGACTTGCTCTGGGGACAATGGCCCTTGCAATTTAAATGACATAGGCTTTGGATAAAAGTCCCTGCTAAATTAGTAAATGTAATTGTAAAATTACAAAAATGGAAAATGTAATTATTCCATACATCTTTAATGAGGTGTAATTATAAAAACAAATACTTCAGTCAGATTTGTTTCTGATAGTTATGCTATGTTATAATATGTTTTCGAGATTTGAGCTATATCAATATTATAAAATGTTGATTTTGATGTTGTAAAATGTTAATAACATCAGGTAAGGAAAACATATGGAAGAAGATTGACACTAGAGGGCAGTATAGCATTTTCACAAGCACATTGACCATGTGCCTTTCATGGCCAAACAGCACATTGCCACCAGAGGACTCAATACTGACCCAACCTCAACATTGACCCTCAACACTGACCCAACCTCAACACTGACCCTGTCCACCAGAGGACTCAATACAACCTCAACACTGACCCTGTCCACCAGAGGACTCAATACTGACCCAACCTCAACACTGACCCTGTCCACCATTGAGAGACCACTATGTTATCTTACTGGAATCAAATTGTGCAGTTGGGTTCAGATGGAAACCGTGCTATCTCTGATGCACCATAGAGTACAACATGTTATTTTCCGTTTGTTTGGAAAATGAGATGCTATCTGTATCTGTATCTATACAACATACATGTCCATTTCAACATTATAGAATTAGTAATAGTGCATGGCTTAACACCATTTGAAACAATGGGATTCTACTGTAGAAATGGAAGAGTTGTCAAAATTACACATTACAGTTCCTCTTAAACATAGCTTTGTTTTCACATGCTCCCTAAACAATCAATAAATTCAAACAAACAAACTCAAAGTATCAACATTAGGCTACTGAGATAGATTGTTATGTTAGATAGAAGCAAACACACACACACACACACACACACACACACACACACAACTTCGCCTTTATAGGCTACATAGTTTTCACTCAATATTTGAACCGCCCTCACTAATCAACCGGTTAACAGTCTTCAGTGGCCTTTTATGGCCTGTGCTCCATCATGCAGGCTACAGGTGTGTGAGAAAGTCAGCTTTGCATTGTGCTTGTTGCAAGCACCTCAGGTTCACCGCATCTATCATTTAGGCTATTTATTAAATCCCCCTTAAAAACAGCCTTGAGGAAGTGGGATTATTTATGACACAGAAGAATGATTGAGTTGGGTCGGGGAAAGTGTTGTGGAGGAGACGGCCCTCATCACATTCAAGCTAACTACATCCAGTCAAACGTATGAGGCAGGCAGAGTATTGCATATTTAGTGGACCACCACACAGATGAAAAAAATGCGAATAGCCTATTGCAACGGCTAGAGAGTGGTTGATAGTGTAGATTTGTGCAGGACTAAACAGCGTGGGATTTGATTTTTCCACCACGGTCCGACTGGAATCTTGCTGCATCGGCTCCATTTCCCTTTACAGAGGGAAGGAGTACGGGGGAGCAACAGCGTCGTTCTTGGAGATGCTTATTGCGCACAGACAGATCGACGGGGTACAGCAGGTGATGGCAAGCCAACGCCATCAGCCAACGTTCATTTTAGGCTTATGAATTGGAACGAAAGCATTTTCACATTTGCTGTCTGTTATCTTCGCCTTGGAGTAGCATTTAACGGAAACCTAGCGTCTGTAACATTGGCTGTTTTCTTCGATCGATGATCAAACATCACCGGAGACCCTGACTGAAAGGCAGCCGCGAGGTGGATTTTCGCAGGTGATCTGGACCTGGGCGCATATTTGTGAGCAATCCTCCCCCTCCCGTCACTGTTAGAAAAGGTCATTGTTGTCTCATCGCCTGTTCTGTCACGGAGCCGTCTGAACGGGGGCAGCGTTAGACTGGAATGTCCGGCTTCCTCCGTGGGGATGGCTTCGCATCACCATATTTCGGCGAATTCTAATTCGGACAACGAACAACGGAATTGCTGGTATTAACGCAAGACCATACGGAAGGATGGCTCGTTCGTGGAAACGTCCTGCGTGGACGGGCTGATTGCGTGTTTGGTCCACTTATGGGAAATATGAAGAACGCGTGGGGAAGAAACAGAGGCTGGATTCACACGGGATGGCAGAGACGGCTGACGTGAAGGGATCATCAAGTAATCTATTGTAAGTCGCTGTCATGATCTAATGAGATATAATTGTTTGTTTTCAAACTGGAGAGTGAGATGCATGTGTCTTTGTGTTGCGCTTAGCATCACACACACACACACACACACACACATACGCGGCCATATCAGCACTTCAGTACAAGGCTTGAATGGGGGTAGAAAAATGATCGGTGTCTCTGGTCCGGACTGTTGCTGGATGTCATTCCAGGTAGCGACTTGGACTTCCCCCGTATCAGGTCAAACACTCGCACGCGCGCACACAAACACACACACACACAATCTATTGGGCGTTATCATGATGTGGGAAATTAGAACAACTGTTTTACTATCAGTAGCGCCTGTAACCTAGTGTAATGCAAGCCGTTTATGCGTGTGTTGACCCGACACGGACATAATGCATTGAAATACTGACGTAGGCTATTGGGCTACACGGAATCCCACAGCCAAATCAAATTTGGTTCATCGCCGTCGTCCGTGTCTAGGCGCACTTTAATTTCAATATAATTTTACGGTAGACGCATGAGGATGGCTTGTTGTGTCCCGTCCGAGCCACCGAAGACTGGCGCGCTTCCCGCATGGCTGTGAGCTCTGCGTGAAATCCCCAGAAATCTGTGCTATCTTATCGACATCACGTGCGCGGGCTGTGTGCTCGTGAGACTGCACACGCGGGCACCTGCTGTCTTTTAGAAATATAGGTTACTACTGTTGCCCTGATCTCGTTCTCACATCCCGTTACACGCATCAGCGACTGTAGCCTGAGAGGTGCTTTCTTTGTAACAGGTGGACAGCGACACACTCTTGGTCTGGGGATTGGGGAAAAACATGGGGGATCAGCCACTCGTGGTTTTACTGAACTGCTAATGAGTAAATGAGCGAGATTAGTGTGCTTGTTTTGTCCCTCTGATATAATCAGAGACATCTTCATTTCTCTCTCTCTCTCTCTCTCTCCTTTCCCTGCCAGATAACCCACTAGGCTCAGGACACTGGACGTGAGCACTGACCAGAGGAGCCACTGGACACAGCAGGACACACTGGACACACAGCAGGGCACAGCACACAGAACAGGGGTTGAACACTCTAGAACACTCTAGAACAGGCCAATTCCAGAACCTCTCCTGATGGAACCCCTGAGGTGATGGTACATGGTGACCAGCCCATATGTGTTCATGAGGACTTGGTTGGTAAACTGACCCCTTATGTGTCCATGAGGACTTGGTTGGTAAACTGACCCCTTATGTGTCTCTTTGGAGCAAGCGAGACAGACAGTGTCATTCGGTGTCATCCCCTCAATCCTTCAAACCATCCAGGAAGTTTGTGCAGAGCAAACATTACTGACAGCTTTCTCTCTCTGTCTGTCTGTCTCTGTCTCTCTCTCTCTCTCACACACACACACACGCACACAAGGAAGGGTAGAAGCAGTATCTGCATAGATGAAGGAACAGTCAATTCATCAAGGAAGCATTCTGTAATTTATTGGAATTAAGTGGGAGATAAGAGCTCTCTTGCTTGTTTTAAAACAAGACAGGTGGTGTTTACGTCTCCAACCCCAGTTCACCTGAGGACAGGTGGATTTACGTCTCCAACCCCAGTTCACCTGAGGACAGGTGGTGTTTACATCTCCAACCCCAGTTCACCTGAGGATTGATTCCTCCCTTTCCCCCACAGACTCGTTAGTGCCAGAGCCTGCCCAGGAGCCGTAGGCTACGCACCCCTCTAGGGGCAACAGGAGCCGTAGGCTACGCACCCCTCTAGGGGTAACAGCTGGTCCCGTAGGCTACGCACCCCTCTGAGGGTAACAAGACCCGTGGAGCCTGGCGAGGGCCGTGGCTCTGTAGGGGGGGTGAGCTGAGCTGGGCGAGCCCTGGTGAGGTGCCCGGCGGTGGGCATGTCTCGTGCGGGGCCTGGGGCGCTGGTGGGGGGTGCGGGGGGGTACGGGGGGCAGGGCACGGCCCGCGTGGTGGTGTGGGAGTGGAGGAACGAGCACGGGCGCTGGAGGCCCTACAGTGCCGCCACGTGCCACCACATCGAGAACGTTCTCAAGGAGAACCCGCGTGGAACCGTTCTGCTCGGACACGTGGAACCGCAGCTGGCGCCCTACGTCATCGACCTGCAGACCATGCATCAGTTCCGCCAGGACACCGGTTAGTGTGTGACGCACACACACACACACACACACACACACACACACACACACACACTAACCCTACGCCATCGACCTGCAGAACATGCACCAGTTCCGCCAGGACACCGGTTAGTGTGTGACGCACACACACACACACACACACACACACACCCCTACATACCCAATCACACACACACATACACACACACATACACACACACACACACACACACACACCTATGTACCCAATCACACAGTAGTACAGATACATAAAGTCATAAAAATCTACAGACATTATTGTCCCCCCTATCCCACCCCATCTAGAGCTAAAACTAGACCCCCCCCCCTCATTTGCACACAGTAATTTAGCACATCAAAGTGGGAGCAAGTCTGCTTTGTTAACAACCAATGTTTTGCTAAGCGTGAGAATGAGTTTAATTTGTGCATGACAATAGCTCTGTAGGGAGAGTATTCCACTGACTTATAGCCACAAAGGAGAATGATGTTGAATGATGATCCCAAATGCAGTTTTGACCTGTAGATGCCAGAGATGGGAGTAAGTCACACATGTGCAAGTCACAAGCACGTCTGGCAGTTTAGTTGCTGTAAGTCACACATGTGCAAGTCACAAGCATGTCTGGCAGTTTAGTTGCTGTAAGTCACACATGTGCAAGTCACAAGCAAGTCTGGCAGTTTGGTTGCTGACTGTTGTTACTACTAGGCTGTAACGTATGGGACAGGGACGGACGTGTTTAAGAGGGAGGGAGAAAGAGCTTACTTTGGTTACATTGCCTTAAATTGCCAACGTTTTTGTTAATATATCAAGATTATATTTAGACAAGAAAATGTTTCACTTTGTCATTTCACACAATTGAACCTAATATCCTGTTAACTAAAAAGCATAATCGATTCACAGCCAACTCTCAACATGCCTCAAACTTGACGTTAGGTTTCTAACACGACTAACTTCTGGCGGATGAAAATCGGTTATGTTGCTAATTTGCGCACTGCAGACTTTGCAGACTGCTATTCGTTTCTTCGAGTTGTCAGATACATAATCTGTGACTGTGTAGCCAAACTTTATAATGTTTTGGTATAAAAGTAGTGCCTGTCTCATTTGATCTGACACTTGCTGCTGGTCTGTCACATCACTTGGTAGCAATGTGACGCGTGCAACAGCAGCTAAGCAGATTTTCTAAAATCGTGAAGTTAACTCCTTAATATCTATTAATAAAAGTAAAAAGTCAAGTCATTTCAAGTCATTTGACTCAAGTCTAAGTCAAGTCTTACACATGTCGATCAAGCAAGTCTAAAGTCAAGTCTTTTATACATGTCGATCAAGCAAGTCCTAAAAATTGGGACTCATCATGTGACTCGAGTCCCCCATGTCTGCTAGATGCAGTCTAGATGAAATGATCATTTTCTTTACAGCAATGCTTCTCCAGACTGCTCCTCATTCTCACGCCCAGTAGATTGGACATTTAAACAAGAAAATGTGCTTTTGATAAGAGTGAAGGTTTTATGCTAATATATTTATGTAATACCCTCCAGTGTTTCCCATACATTGACTAATTTGTGGCGGCCCACCACAATATCAAAACTGACCACCACGCAATGATTTTCCAGGCTATACTATTGAGATGGGATGAAGTCTTGTAAAATAGAATACTGTTAGAACACTGTTGGGTTGTCAAGGTTAGCACACTATAACGTTACCGCTACTTGTCAATATCGACTTCTCGTGGAAGGCAAGCATAACTATAGGCTATTTTATTGACTCCGACAAAGAACCCCACCCCACCCCCCCCACCTACCACCACAAATAGAATGCAATTCTGTGGGAAACACTGCCCTCTTTATAAATAATATCAGGGAAGTTTGTGTACGCAGCCTATCCTTAAGCATATTCATGTGTAGTATACTTGCATAAAGAGTGAAGACACACACACACACACACACACACACACACACACACACACGGATGATGAATGAGATGATATTTGTGGTAGTTAGGGTCACTTTTCACATATGACCTTGCTGAAGGTCACTGCTGTCTGATTGGTTGAGCTGAGATGACTGAGGGCACTGCTGTTTGATTGGTTGAGCTGAGATGACTGTGAGGGCACTGCTGTTTGATTGGTTTAGCTGAGATGACTGAGGGCTCTGCTGTTTGATTGGTTGAGCTGAGATGACTGAGGGCACTGCTGTTTGATTGGTCGAGTTGAGATGACTGTGAGGGCACTGCTGTTTGATTGGTTGAGCTGAGATGACTGTGAGGGCTATTTGATTGGTTGAGCTGAGATGACTGAGGGCTCTGCTGTTTGATTGGTTGAGGTGAGATGACTGTAAGGGCACTGCTGTTTGATTGGTTGAGCTGAGATGACTGAGGGCTCTGCTGTTTGATTGGTTGAGGTGAGATTACTGTAAGGGCTCTCCTTCCCAGATGATCCTGAAAATAATTCCACACACGTTTTTCGCACCATGGTAATCAACTGTGGAAATTAAGATAATTAAAATCAAAACGGTAATTGTTATCATCGAGAATTTTAGATTCTAGAGTTTAGATTCTCTGCCCGAGCCCGAGCCCGAACTTGACCCGCGGGCCGGGACGGTCCGATATTTCCAGCTACTATCCTCAGACCGGGCCAGGCAAGCATTTGTGTGTGTGTGTTTTTTTTTTAATCATTAGCCTACTTGGATGGGGTTATAGTCAGAAATATTATACATTTAGCAAAGTAGGCCTAAGTAACAAATGTGTACAAAGTTATACAAGTTAGGCTACAAAGTTCCAAAATGTCATTTGTAATGTCATCTGCGCAACACGTGTCATGCGCAGCTTCTCCTCCACTTGCATGCATCACACCGGGCCTGCTGTGCTGTATTGTGTAGCTCACGCATCACACCGGGCCTGCTGCGCTGTATTGTGTAGCTCACGCATCACACCGGGCCTGCTGTGCTGTATTGTGTAGCTCACGCATCACACCGGGCCTGCTGTGCTGTATTGTGTAGCTCACGCATCACACCGGGCCTGCTGTGCTGTATTGTGTAGCTCACGCATCACACCTGCTGTATTGTGTAGCTCACGCATCACACCGGGCCTGCTGTGCTGTATTGTGTAGCTCACGCATCACACCTGCTGTATTGTGTAGCTCACGCATCACACCTGCTGTATTGTGTAGCTCACACATCACACCTGCTGTATTGTGTAGCTCACGCATCACACCTGCTGTGCTGTATTGTGTAGCTCACGCATCACACCGGGCCTGCTGCGCTGTATTGTGTAGCTCACGCATCACACCGGGCCTGCTGCGCTGTATTGTGTAGCTCACGCATCACACCTGCTGCGCTGTATTGTGTAGCTCACGCATCACACCGGGCCTGCTGCGCTGTATTGTGTAGCTCACGCATCACACCGGGCCTGCTGCGCTGTATTGTGTAGCTCACGCATCACACCGGGCCTGCTGCGCTGTATTGTGTAGCTCACGCATCACACCTGCTGTGCTGTATTGTGTAGCTCACGCATCACACCTGCTGTGCTGTATTGTGTAGCTCACGCATCACACCTGCTGTGCTGTATTGTGTAGCTCACGCATCACACCTGCTGTGCTGTATTGTGTAGCTCACGCATCACACCTGCTGTGCTGTATTGTGTAGCTCACGCATCACACCTGCTGTGCTGTATTGTGTAGCTCACGCATCACACCTGCTGTGCTGTATTGTGTAGCTCACGCATCACACCTGCTGTGCTGTATTGTGTAGCTCACGCATCACACCTGCTGTGCTGTATTGTGTAGCTCACGCATCACACCTGCTGTGCTGTATTGTGTAGCTCACGCATCACACCTGCTGTGCTGTATTGTGTAGCTCACGCATCACACCTGCTGTGCTGTATTGTGTAGCTCACGCATCACACCTGCTGTGCTGTATTGTGTAGCTTAAGTGCAACATGGAGCATGAAGATGTAAAGAAAAAAAGAAAAAACAGGAGAAATAACTTTGAGCAAGTTTGGAGTAAAGTCAGAGGTATGCATTTGTCAGGTATGCTTTGTCGCGTGCATTAAGTGTGCACGATGCTCGCCTATGACAGCAAAAAAATTAGGACTTTGAGATGAACAGACACATGAAGCAGGCTTCTCCAAGCTTCTCTAACCCCTGAGAGTGAGGCAAGCCCTCACAGAGAAATGTGTTGAGTTGCATACCCCTGAGAGTGAGGTAAGCCCTAACAGAGAAATGTGTTGAGTTG
>NW_027468848.1:225000-240000 GCF_046254945.1 Alosa pseudoharengus
ATATGCTGTTTCACCTTGTAGTGGCGCTCGACCTTAATTCAGCCCTCTGGAGCAATATGCTGTTTCACCTTGTAGTGGCGCTTTGCCTTAATTCAGCCCTCTGGAGCGTGCAGCTGGACAGGTGCTAACGCCACGGCAGAATGCGCTCAAGAGTTGTATATATAAGACATGCCCAGATTTTGGGGTTGCTATTGCTAGTTTGAGTGTGGGTGCGCGCCTGTGTGTGTGAGAGAGAGAGAGAGGATGAAGGGTTGCTTAGGCTACTGAGGATGAAGGGTTGCTTAGGCTACTGGCTGCTGAGGATGAAGGGTTGCTTAGGCTGCTTTGTTTTTAAGTCCAGACGTTTCCCCTTGAGATAGGCAGTTTAACATAGCCTAGACTGTTTCTCATTGACATAGGCAGTTTAACATAGCCTAGACTGTTTCCCATTGAGATAGGCAGTTTAATATAGCCTAGGCTGTGTTAGACTACATGAATGTCTGGTGAAGTAAATTAACATGATCATGGCTACATGATATTGATGCAGCAACGTTACTTAGGAATTTGCGGGTCGAGTTGGGTCGATGTTAAACGCATAGGCTATTGTCTGTAACCTGGGTGCCATTTCGAACTTAGTCCCGCCCACAACATTTGAGGTCGGGAAGTTCGGTCTGGCATTGCTCCATTCTGGAGCAAGTATGCTCACCCTAGATCGGGCGGACCAATCAAATCGGGCTTTACGATGATGGACAGGTGGAGCAACAGCGCCTGGTCTATCACGTCATTTGCACGCTTAGATTAGGCTTATGTTTGAAACAAAAACGCTGTGGCTAGAAGGATACATGGCTTTTAAGATATGGAAAATTCATATTATTTAATGAGGTTTTATCACTGAAAACGATTATTTCTGAAAACTTTGGTCAAAGTTGAGATGTGGGAAAACTCGTGGTTTCACTTTCATCAAGGGAAAACAGCACTGTTGCATTGCGACATGTTCCCTTGTTCGTTTGAAATCTCTGATTGACCACCTGTTCGAGGGATTTGCGACAACCTTTCCCAGCTGTTTAACATGTTTGTAGCATATCAGTGTTCAACAGAATTATTTTTAAAAATGGAGGGGATATAGGCTATCAGTTTTTTCCTAATAGCCTACCCTACTACGTATCTCTTAGATTTCGCTAATGAGTGTTGTAGGCTAGGAGTTATTGACGGCACTAACTTTTACAAAAGACCAGAAAACAATGTTAAGGCATTTGTGGAGAAGAAGGATGGTTTGTGTGTTTTCTTCCTACACCTCACGGTAAGCTATTTTGTTGCTCTGATTGGTTAGGTCTATCCAATTGAGTGCAGAGGCATTCCCCCCCTGTATCGGTTGAAACACGCCCCATAATTATGTCTCAATGGAGCAGTATCAGACTCATATTCTGACTAGAATTGAGTATGACTACCCCTACTGAAAAAACCAGCCTGACCAGCTAAAGGTGGTTTGCTGGTTGACCAGCTTGTTGACCAGCTTGTTTGACCACCCTATGATGGTTGACCAGCTAGACCAGCAAATCTCTTGCGAAAACATACCTTCAGCTGGTTTACCCACCTAACGATGGTAATTCAGCTGGTTTTGCTTGTCGTACCACCTCAAGCTGGTCATTTTAGCTGGTGTTGCTGGTCTACACTGCTGGTTTAACTGGGCGTGCCAGCTTATGTTGGTCAAACCAGCATGACCATCTTACACCAACAATGTCAAGCTTGGCAGGCTGGTCACCAGCATGACCATCTTGCACCAGCTGTATCCCACACGACAGGCTGGTCAAACCAGCATGACCAGCTTCCTCAGATGGTCACGCCAGCATATCCAGCTGGTGGCCCAACCAGCTACACCAGCAAAGACCAGCAAGAGCTGGAAGAAAACCAGCAAAGACCAGCTTAAACCAGCTAAAACCAGCTACCAGCATAAGCTGGTTTCTAGCTGTTTTTTTCAGCAGGGACGTCAGGCTACATTGTCGGGTCAGGTTGGCTTTGGTTCTCCAAAATGGGTCAGGCGGGCGCGGGTTATAAAAAAAACCCTGACCGGGACAGGTGGAGCACTACTGACACAACTACTGACATCACTACTGGCATCTACTGACATCACTACTGACATCACTACTGACATCACTACTGACCCACACATCACTGCTGACATCACTGCTGACCCACACATCACTACTGACATCACTGCTGACATACTGACCCACACATCACTACTGACATCACTGCTGACATCACTACTGACCCGCACATCACTGCTGACATCACTGCTGACATCACTGCTGACCAGTGTTGCCACAGTTACCTTGAAAAAGTAATCTGATTACTGATTACAGATTACTCCTTTAAAAAGTAACTTAGTTACTTTGCTGATTACTTGATTTTAAAAGTAACTAAGTTAGATTACAAGTTACTTAGTTACTTTCAGCAGCTGCCGACAACACCCCCACTGCCTCAACATAAAAATGATAACCGGTTTTGCCAATACTCACTATACTGGAAGTGCATTTTAACAGTAATGCCAACAATGTATAGCAGACATCCCAACCTAACCTACTTAGATACTGAAATGCAGATGTTTGTTCAATAATGTCTAGTCAGTAGGCCTACACCAAATAAGGAAGGCCTATTGATAGAAATTGTGATAGTAAAATATGTAGATATTGGTAGTTTGGCCTTTTCATGTAGCCTTGGCAACTAGCCATCTAGTATAGGCCTGAGTAATATGCAAATGAAATTACACTTGTTAAACTCACTTCAACAAGTCTTTTACAATCATTTAACCCGCCGTGAGCAATGCTCAAGTCACTGTTACAAACAGTGCAGTGTGCAAGACTATCATTATGTTTTACTCTTATGAGACAATTGGGTACACTTTTGTGTAGTCTGATCTTAAATGTTCCTTTTTGAGGGGCACTGACTCTGCCATGACGCTCCTGTTCCTAGATACACTAACTGAACTGATTAATTAAGTTCGGGAGAAAAGAGATACAAGCTAAGCCCACCTACACTGAAAACTAGGAGTGTAAAGATTAACCGATACGTATCGGTATCCGTTTTTAACGTGTAAGATACGGCTACATCGATACGTGAAGCCCCGTATCGGAAAAAAACTGAAATGAACCGGTCGTTATATCGATTTACTTGTTATGAATCGGTGCACAACCTTTTCTGCTAATTCGTTTTTGGTTACATTCATTGCCCAAAGTTGTCAAATGACCTCATTACCCATACATCTATTGCAACTTAACCATGTGACAACTTGCACACGGTCGGCTTTTGTTTTTCGAAAGCGCGAAATTAAGCACTTATAGCATTCCTAAACAGCAACGATAGTCTGTAGAGTAGCCTTACCTTTGATGAAGGGATTTCCTTAATGTTAAATAATAATTTGCCCCTTGCTGCTAAAACGATGCATACATTATTAGCCAATGATTTTGTTCATATTCACTCAGACTTGTGGCATTTTAGGTTTCTGCATTAGGTCTACTGTTGGAACAAAATAAGCCCAGAGAGTTCATTGATTTGTAGGCCTATTTTATTCTTGTAGGGTAGGCTAGGCCTATATGAGAAAAGGCCAAGAGTGTCTTAAGCACTGTTTTATTTTATTTCGGTATTGTCTTACCTCAACAAGGCTACAGCTCCATGAAAACAATCAGATATAACTCTATAAAATCTGTAAAGTCTATAAAAATGTATTTTTATGTTGTATTTGGCTGCTGTGCTTGACTGAAATGTAGACTATTCTTTTTTCATTTCAATACAGTATATGAAACAAACCTCAGTTTAGATAATCATATTCACACATTTTGTTGCCTAATTGACAACCATGACCATGATAATTGATAATATACAATGAATGTGCACCTTGAGCAAATTATAAAAAATCTTTCAGAATGCTTTACATTCTTGAACTGCATCGAATTGCATCGAATCGCATCGCATCGAATCGTACTGAATCGTTTTTTATAAACATGTATCTTTTCTTGTATCGAATCATGCCCATGTATCTAGATGCGAATCGTATCGTCTTTTAAATGAGAGATTCACACCCCTACTGAAAACTGATTGGTTGATTTAGCAAAACAGACCAGGATGCTCTCTGTCTTGGATGCGCTTGCAGGCACACACGCACCACTCCTCTCTCTCTCCCTCTCCGTTGTGTGCGCGTTAAACTCAGATGCACACGCGATTTGAAGTCCGGTCTGGCTTGCGTGCTCTTGTTCGCTCTAGGTTCCGGCAGATTTTATGTAATTTGCGGGCGTCAGGATATCAATATGTGGGAGACTCCCAAAACTTCGGGACACTTGGGATGTCTTGCTAGACAGCACTTTGTCGCCAGCACAGAATGTACAATGTACCTTAAAGGGGAACTTGGCAACTATTTCAACGTAATAAACCCGTTTAGAAATCATTTGGATGGTTAAATGACCTGTTCCGGTGAAAATGGTCACTTTTCCCGCTGCCCCTAGCGTCCCCAGGCGGAAAACCTGCCCATGCTAACCGTTTTGCTAGCTTGTAAACAAATCCATGTGCTTTATCGTTACCTTTTTCCACAGTTTGAAATAGCATAATGCACAATTTCTCCAGCAGAGGGGGAAATCCTGCCAAGTTTCCCTTGCTGACACAAACTCAAAATAATGACTGTATAGATGTGCATCTCTCGCCTCCCTCCATTGTTGTTTACGTTTGTGTCGCTGCGTGGTTTTACACGTGAATTGTCCTCATGCTGAAAACGTGAGCATAGCCTACATGACGTTAATCCCAGAGACAAGAAGAAAGCAAAGAATATATCAAGGAAAATGACAAAAATAGTAACGCACAGTGATTTAGATAAGTAACTTTAATCTGATTACTGGTTTGTAAATAGTAGCGCGTTAGATTACTTGTTACCGAAAAAAGTGGTATAATAAAACAAAATAGACCCACACATCACTGCTGACATCACTACTGACCCACACATCACTACTGACATCACTGCTGACATCACTACTGACCCACACATCACTACTGACATCACTACTGACATCACTGCTGACATCACTACTGCCCCGCACATCACTGCTGACATCACTACTGACCCACACATCACTACTGACCCACACATCACTACTGACATCACTACTGACCCACACATCACTGCTGACATCACTACTGACCCACACATCACTGCTGACATCACTACTGACCCACACATCACTACTGACATCACTACTGACCCACACATCACTACTGACCCACACATCACTACTGACATCACTGCTGACATCACTGCTGAAATCACTACTGACCCACACATCACTACTGACATTACTGCTGACATCACTACTGACCCACACATCACTGCTGACATCACTACTGACCCACACATCACTACTGACATCACTACTGACCCACACATCACTACTGACATCACTGCTGACATCACTGCTGACATCACTACTGACCCACACATCACTACTGACATCACTGCTGACATCACTACTGACCCGCACATCACTGCTGACATCACTGCTGACATCACTACTGCCATCTCTTCTGAGCCGCACATCTCTTCTGCCTACGTAGAGACTGATTGATCATCTACACGTCACAGTTTAGACAGGAGCAATTTAAACACAAAATGAAAAAAAAAATCTCCTTCGCATGCATTTATTTAATTTAAATCGCAGCATTTTGCGGTTACATAATTGCACAGGCTCAAATCGCGATTGCGATTACGATTGCGATTCAATAAATTGTGCAGCACTATGCATGTGTGAGTGTGTGTGTGTGTACCAAATGTTTTCATAGGATGGTCCCCACACATACACACACACTCACACATACACTGTGAACACATTTGGCAGGCACGGCATGGGATGGTCAAAATACACACACACACACACACTGTGAGCACATTTGGCAGCCACGGCATGGGATGGTCAAAATACACACACACACACACACACACACACACACACACACACACATTCTCTCTCACACACACGCACACACACACACACACACACACATGCACACACACACACACACACACACGCACACACACACACACACACCACACACACACACACACACACGCACACACACACACACACACCACACACACACACACACACACATGATGCCAATTGCCATCAGCGAGGCCTATTACACTGCTATTTGGACTTGCTGCTTGTGTGGAGGAAGCTGTGCTGGACTCGTGCTAGTGTCTCTCTCCTTTTCCATCCTGTATAGGCCTACGCTGGGTTCATACAGTCGGTTGACTGTCCAGCTGCTGGGTATAGTCGGTTGACTGACCAGCCGGAGATTGAGGCTTCGTGCTAGCTAGGTGACTGCAAATGCACCGATAACATCAACTCCACATTGGTCTGGCTGATCCATCAATCCGTGTCGGAGTTTGTGTTTCGGCTATGGGGGGCTTTCATTACACACCCCTTGAACTTCAACAGTTCGCCTCCACCGACATCATCAACATCGAGGTGCTCCACCTTTGCCGGGCAGCGGGGATCCTCCGGCGGAAACGCTACTTGCACAGAGGCGCACGTCGCTCACTCATCCGAGCGACACAGGAATGCATCCCTCCATCATCTCCACGGGATCTCTTGCCGAATCAACGCTGCTTTCCAGAACAGTCCGCTTCCGCAAACAAACCGCTGCCTACAGTGTCAGTGGAGAATCTACAGCGACCTCCTGGATCGTCTCTGTACGGCTCCTGCACACGGCGATTGCCGTCACCACCATGCAGCAGTGTCCCTGATAATGTGCCAGACTCTCTTGTGCCATCCACCAGAACAGGCGAGCACCAAGACTGCATAGGCCTACTCCCACTGATTACTCCGGACAACGGATCACGTAACCTCAAAGCCGCTGTAATGAATGTGAGGTCTCTTTCGAACAAGACCTTCATTCTCCAGGACAACTTTACGTTTCGTCAGCTGGACTTTCTTTTCATCACGGAGACTTGGCTTAACAATGGTGATGTAATGCCTTTCGGTGAACTTTGCCCTCCTAAGTGCAGCTTCTTCAATTCCCCAAGGTCTACTGGTCGTGGAGGTGGTCTAGCAACTGTGTTTAAAGACTGTTTTAATTGTAGAATTATACCAACTGATGTTTACTCTACTTTTGAGGTTCAACTTTTTAAAATTCATGCTAATCCCCTTGTCCTCTGTGCATTAGTGTACAGACCACCTAAAATTGGTTCTAATTTTATTCAAGAATTCTCTGACCTTTTATCAGTCATGGCCACTCATTCTGACAAATTATTGATTCTTGGGGATTTCAACATTCACATCTGTTGCCCATCAAAACCTTTGGTTCATGAGTTTTTATGCATAGTGGACTCTTTTGACCTCACTCAATCAGTGATGGCACCAACACATCAGAAAGGCCACACTCTAGACCTTGTACTTTCCTCTGGCTTCTCTGTGTCTAATTTAGAAATTGTTGATATTGGTATCTCTGACCACTCTATGATTTTGTTTGAATGCTCTATGTTTTGTTCCCCTGTCTCTCCGCCCAAGTCCCACTCCTTTGTCCGAGCCATAAATTCAACCACAGCTTTACATTTCTCTAACACCTTTATGCTTACTCAGTCACCTGCTATCAATGATGCCCTGTCCACCTGCTCTGATACGGAAGAATTAGTTAATCTCTTCAACACTTCCTGTTCCGCTACTCTAGACTGTGTTGCCCCTTTAAAACTAAGACGGTCAAAAACCAACTCCACTCCCTGGCTTAATGATTCTACCCATTCTCTTAGACAAGTGTGTAGGAGAAATGAGCGAAAATGGAAAAAAGACAAACTCCAAGTCTCTTATGACATTTTTAGAGATTCTCTAAAGATGTACCAAAACTCTGTTAAGTCAGCCAGAACTGAGTATTACTCTAAGTTGATTGCCAGTAATGCTCACAGACCAAAAATATTGTTTAGTACCATCAACTCTATTTTAAATCCTCCTGCTGCTGTTCTCTTTATCACTCCCACCACTGAAAACTGTGAGAAGTTTCTCAATTTCTTCATTGATAAGATTAATAACATTAAATCTCAAATTCCTTCCTTAATTTCTGATCCCTCAGTTATAAAACTCTCACCCAGCTGCCTTCAGCAGTGGCAACCTGTGTCTCCCTCCCAGCTATTTGAAGTGGTCTCTCATATGAAATCCTCCTCTTGCCACTCAGATGTTTTACCTTCACACCTGTTTAAGGAAGTCTTTAACATCATTTGCCCTGTTGTTTTGGCCATTATCAACAGCTCTCTATCTACTGCAGTGGTCCCCTCTAGTTTTAAGCATGCAATTGTCCAACCTCTATTAAAGAAGCCCAGTCTTGATTACAGTGACCTGAAAAACTATAGGCCTATTTCCAAATTACCTTTTGTTTCAAAGATCCTGGAAAAAGTTGTTCTCTCTCAGGTCACTTCTTATTTGAATGCTTTCAACATCCTAGATAAATTTCAGTCAGGTTTTAGAAAACTTCATAGCACCGAATCTGTTCTACTTAAGGTGCAAAATGATATTCTTTGCTCAGTAGATAATGGTTCTTGTGCCCTCTTAGCACTTCTTGACCTTAGTGCTGCTTTTGATACCATTGACCATAGCATCCTGTTAAAACGTCTGAAGGATGAAGTTGGTCTGCAAGGGGTGGTGTTGAAATGGTTCACATCATATCTGAATGATAGAACATTCTCTGTTAGATTAGGTAATTGCTCTTCGTCCATTGCTCCTATCAAATGTGGTGTCCCTCAGGGTTCCATTTTAGGCCCTCTGCTATTCTCCCTATATATGCTGCCTCTTGGCTCCATTTTTAACAAACATAACATTCAATATCACTGCTATGCTGATGACTCTCAATTTTATCTGCCATTAACAGGCGATAGTTCCTGCACCTTGGAAAGCCTGTTTAACTGCTTTAATGACATAAAGAGTTGGATGGCTGCAAACTTCTTACAATTAAATGAAAAGAAAACAGAGATAATTATTTTTGGTCCACTCAGCTCTGTTCCTAAGATAAGAAATGCACTTGGGCCATTGGCTGTAAATTGCCACAGTGAGGTCAGAAATCTAGGTGTTTTCCTAGATTCCTCTTTGAATTTCAATAAGCAAGTCAGTAGTGTGGTTAAGGGAAGCTTTTTTCAACTAAGACAAATAGCGAAATTAAAGCCATGGCTCTCATATACTGACTTAGAAACTGTAATCCATGCTTTTGTTACATCTAGGCTGGACTATTGTAACTCTCTGTATTTAGGTCTGAACCAATCTACCCTTGCTAGACTTCAGTTAGTCCAAAATGCAGCAGCTAGGCTTCTTACTGGAACAAAGAAACATATGCATATAAGTCCTGTGCTGGCCCAACTCCATTGGTTACCTGTCAATTACAGAATTCATTTTAAAGTTTTACTTTTTGTTTTCAAAGCCCTAAATGGAATGGCACCACAGTATATCTGTGACCTTTTAAGTCCCCACTGTCCTTCTAGGCCACTGAGGTCTTCCTCACAACTTCTTCTATCAGTCCCAAAGGCAACCCTTAAAACTAAAGGTGATAGAGCTTTTTCTGTTGCTGCCCCTAGACTCTGGAACAATCTCCCTATAGAAATTAAGTCCTCTCCCACCATCAGTAGTTTTAAATCAAATTTAAAGGGGTCATAGAATGCAAAACCGAGTTTACTTTGTCATAGATGAATAGCGATAGTTCAGTGGGGGAAATGGAGATACAGAGAACTTCAAAACCCCACCGACACCTCCTTCCTATGCATATCTCACAATTCGAAACTCCCGCCATAAAACGGGCGAATCTCAACGAAGCTGCGAGTTTACGCAAACTCGCAGGTGGTACCTTATTTGGCTCTGGCCTGTACATTTGTCACGCCTCAAAATTTACATACAGACCAGCCCACTGGTGCTCTGAGCCCAGGAACGGGAATGGAGAGCGAAGATGAGACAAACACTAGCTAGTTTAGCTGCCTGCTCGTTTACATCCACAGGAATTATAAAGCAGACAGTTCTTCAAGGATATCGAAAATGAGCCACGGTCGTAAATGCAGTGTTCCAGGCTGAAACTAGGCTACAAAGAAAGCGGAGACTTTCCATAGTCTTCCCAAGGATTCAAAAGTCCGAGGGGCATGGATAATGTTTTTCTACCAGAAGATCCCAGCAAAGTTCGACACTCCGTTATTAATTTGCAAAACATTTCACCGAAGTCAGTTTTCAAAACCTTGGACAGTTTAAAGATGGATTTGCTAAGCTGCTGTTACTGAAACGAGGGGCTGTTCCGACCGTAAGGTGATCACAACCATAGATATATCTATATATATCTATGATCACAACCGCATGCTGTAAGTATTATTTTGTCACTAAGCAGTTATGCTAACGTGTATCTAGCAAGTAGAATGTGTGATTTAACGTTAGTTCATTGGCAAGGCTATTTAAATTTCCTGTGTGTCATTCGGATAAAACCTGTGTTGTCATGTTAACCTACATTTTACTATGCATGTTTGTCGAGATCTCTGACAGGTTATGTTCTCAGCAAGATAGCTAACTGAAGCTGAGTAACACGATAGTTTGGTTGCTAAGCTGTACTATAACCCACATAAGTTTTTGACGTCAGAAGTGGAAACAACTTCACGTTATCAATTCAAATGATATCTAGTCGATATGTTGAAAACTGTGTTGTCTAAATACAATGGATTTATTTGCACGTTCTTATTTTAAAATGCCAAACAGATGCTCCCCAAGTGTGGCATCTTGCGGGGCTTAGAATATTAGCAAATGCTTTTGCTGTGAGTTAACAGCTTGGTGTGTGCATGCAAAAGTGACTTTCACTTGTGTTACAACATTTCTGTTGTTTGGTTTAGGTTTTATCTTGCAGCCATGCACTTCAATGAGAATGCTGAGTCCCCACAACGGAAGACAGCCAAGGAGAAACTATGTACAGACTTGCCAAACAATTTGTAAGTTTAATAAAATATACTTTTTTATTGCAAACAACAAATCAAAATGTGCAACAGTATAGGCACTAAAAATAACTTATCGATTCACACACAACAGGCTGTCTTAGACTTGATGCTACTGGTGTCGAAATCATCAGTACTGTAAACAAAGCACAATGTTCAGGGCCATACAATTTGTTTATTGTACAGTATACAGCCTACAATGCACTGTATTACAGTATCCAATATAAGTCCTCTTTCTTGTCCTCTTCGAGATCATCAAAGACCCTCTTCCTGATTGGGATGCCGTCCAGCGGATTCCTGTGCCCCAAGACTTGTGTGCTCAGCTTGACAGACCTTCCATGGAGGATGCTGTTGCTGAACATGAGTCACGGTTCAGTCGACAAGGGGTCTGAATCCAACGTACTGCCCTAAAGTATCCGGACGCTCCCTCCATATGCGTAGCACCACACACGAGGGGATCATGACACGGACGCTTCTTCTAAGGAAACCCCAGCACCTGCTCATAAAAGACCTGTAGGCCAAGTCACTTCATTGCCTGCAACGAGAACAGGGTGGAAAAGCACATTTTTACTATAAAAAATATTTTACATTAGAGTATCACTGGACGATTGTTGAAAAAATAAATAAAGTTTGTCATTTTGTGATGTTGATCAAACTGTGTTTTTGCAATATGCTGAACCAATAATGAATGTGTATTGGTTAAAAAAAAATTATTTATATACTGTAACTGCTAACACTTGTATCAAATTGTCCTCACCTTTCCATCCCTCTGATTTTCAAACGGCCATGGTCAGCTCCTCAGGAACCTGGCCCATTCTTTTCATAACCTGTAAAAACAAACATAATTTCCCTGCTGTTATTTTGTAATTTTGAATGAGCAGGAAGCACAAAGTAGTTTAAGTAAATGTCTCCAGTTTTAGTTACCAGAGTTGTAAGATCACATATTAGGCTACTACATGGAAAGAAGGTAATAATCTCAATCAGATGTCAGCAGGATAGTTACAAGATTACATTAGAGCTACTGACTGTACCTACTGTATTTTAAACAGTGATATTTATAGGATTTTTGATTATTGTACTCTACTCCATGGTATGTAAATTGGATGAATGAAGGGGATAAATAAAAGTGTTTTTGAATTGACACAAACGAGAGTAGGCCTAGTAATATTTTCGTTGACCTCGTTTCACTTCAGCCATAGGCTACAAACTGCACAGAGCTCCTGCCCAGCTAACTGGACGTCCCGTTGTAAGATCATACATTACTACATGGAAAGAAGGTAAAAATCTCGATAATCAGATGACTTAATCAGCAGGATAGTAGTTACACGAGTACATTAGACCTACTGACACAAACGTAATATTTTCATTGACGCGAGCAGTAGGCTACTCGTTTCACTTCAGCCATATAGCCTACAAACTGCACAGAGCTCCTGCCCAGCTAACTGGACGTCCTGTTGTAAGATCGCATATTACCACTACAATAATGTATGTAACTCCTAATCAGATGACCTATTCAGCAGGAGAATATACTTACTGACTAAATCGAGTAACTTAGCAGCTACTTTCCTTGCAAGCAGCACTCCTTTCACTACAGCATAGCCTGAACTGCCCACCACAGGCTACGAACTTTTCAGCTAGCTTCTAACTGGACATCTTGACAAAAATTGCACAAGGGTACAAGTTGTAAAACATTTGTTTGTGTGCAAATTAATAACTTTTGTTGCTTACAATGCTAAAAACGAACCTAATACAATGTTTAGCTTAGTCTACGACACGAGTATTGCACTAGTATTACAGCTAGCTAACTGGGATACGTGTGGCAAACTCAAGTAAATGACAAAACTTACCACTCTGAAGTAGTCATTTCCAATCTATGGGCGACTGGTTGCTCCTCTATTTCAGATTCTTCCTCTGATTCAGGGTCAAATATGCTGTTCAACACTATGTCTCCATAGTATTTCCACCTTGGCTGCTTCAGTGAGTGCTGTCGGCCATGTTTGCGTCTTTGCTCCGGAGCTTCGCTCGTAAACCAACCAATCAGCACGCAGTTGATCTAAATATTCATGAGCATACCATAAAAGGAAGAAAACCTCTCGTTTCATTCTAGGGCTTTTAACCAGGCTTGCATTAGGGCACATAGAACAGCACATATGCCATTTTCAGCCCAACCAATGTTACACACCCTATTCAGAGACCTTAAGGACCAGCACAAAATACCCTATATCATCATTCTATCACCCCTTTAAAGACCCATCTATTTTCTTTGGCCTATAATGTCCATTAATTTCTCCCCTTGTTTGGTTGTTTATTTTATTTTATTATTATTTATTTAATCTTATTTCTATTTTTTTCTGCATTATATTAACTGGCATCTAACTTTACTGTACATCTTTCTCTAGGCCTATAGTAGTAGTAGTTTCAGTAACCATATGTTTATTTTTATCTACAATCATAATCTGTTTATTATTATTATTATTATTATTATTATTATTTTGTATTTTCATTTATTTATTTTATTTTTTGTCATTTATGTCTTTATTTTATGTTTTTATTACTGTTTCTTTTTTTTTTTTTTTAATTTATGAGCACCTTGGGTCAATAACATTGCGTTTAAGTGTGCTATATAAATAAATATGACTTGACTTGACTTGACTTGACACACATGCACACACACACACACACACACACACACACCACACACACGCACACACACACACACACACACATTCTCTCTCACACACGCACATTGTGTGTGTGTTTTGGTGCAGTGGTTGGCAGGTACAGTGATGGGGTGAGGTAACGGTAACTTAATTTTTTTGTGTTCAAACTGCAAACTCGACACAAGTGTGTGCTAACAGCCCTGCTGCTCAGCAGAGGAAGCAAGCGCACACACACACACACACACACAGTCACACACACAGTCACACACTGACACACACACACACACACACACACACACACACACACACACACACACTGACACACACATACACTGACACACACTGACACACACACATACACACACTGATTTTGGTATGCTTGTGTTTAACTGGGTCTCCACCTCTTTCTCTCTCTCTCTCTCTTTCCACATCTCTCTCTCTCCACCTCTCTCTCTTTCTCTCTCTCTCCACCTCTCTTTCTCTCTCTCTCCACCTCTCTTTCTCTCTCTCTCTCTTTCCACCTCTCTCTCTCTACCTCTCCTTCTCTCTCTCTCCCAAACCTCTCTTTCTCTCTCTCTCTCCACCTCTCTTTCTCTCTCTCTTTCTCCTTCTCTCTCCACCTCTCCTTCTCTCCCCACCTCTCTCTCTCTCCACCTCTCTCTCTCTCTCTCCACCTCTCCTTCTCTCCCCACCTCTCTCTCTCTCCACCTCTCTCTCTTTCTCCCCACCTCTTTCTCTTCCCCTCCCCCTCTCTGTCTCTCTCTCTCTCTCTCCACCTCTTTCTCTTCCCCTCCCTCTCTCTGTCTCTCTCTCTCTCCACCTCTATCTCTTCCACTCTTCCTCTGCTCCTCTCTCTCTCTCTTCTATCCCTCCATCTCAGGCACCATGCGTCCGGTGCAGCGTAACTTCTATGAGCCGTCGTCGGCCCCGGGGAAGGGCGTGGTGTGGGAGTGGGAGAGTGACTCTGGCGTGTGGACGCCGTACGACATGGAGCTGAGCGTCAGCGTCCAGCATGCCTACGAGAAGCAGCATCCCTGGCTGGACCTGACCTCGCTGGGCTTCCCGTACCTGCTGGACTTCAGCGCCATGCTGCAGACCAACCGCCAGAGCCAGCGATGCCGCCGCCTGCGTCGCCGCATGGACCTGGCGTACCCGCTCATCGCCGGGGCCATCCCCAAGTCCCAGTCGTGGCCGGTGGGGGGTGGGGGGGGTAGGGGAGGGGGGGGCGGTGGGGGCGGGCCCTGCTGCTCCTGCGCTCAGTGCTTATTGGTCAACAGCACGCGGGCGGCGTCCAATGCCATCCTGGCGTCCCAGAGGAGGGGCGTGGGCAAGGGCGGGACGGGGGCGGTTGCCGGGGCGACGGTGAGACAGAGCAACACGTTC
>NW_027468848.1:245000-247500 GCF_046254945.1 Alosa pseudoharengus
CCATATGAGGAAGCTGGTCATGCTGGTTTGACCAGCCTGTCGTGTGGGATACAGCTGGTGCAAGATGGTCATGCTGGTGACCAGCCTGCCAAGCTTGACATTGTTGGTATAAGATGGTCATGCTGGTTTGACGAACATAAGCTGGCACGGCCAGTTAAACCAGCAGTGTAGACCAGCAACACCAGCTAAAATGACCAGCTTGAGGTGGTACGACAAGCAAAACCAGCTGAATTACCATCGTTAGGTGGGTAAACCAGCTGAAGGTATGTTTTCGCAAGAGATGTGCTGGTCTAGCTGGTCAACCATCATAGGGTGGTCAAACAAGCTGGTCAACAAGCTGGTCAACCAGCAAACCACCTTTAGCTGGTCAGGCTGGTTTTTTCAGCAGGGGTAACACTTTTCTATTCTCTCCGTTCAAACTTGATTTACACAAAAAGGTTAGACATGTTTACTCCATGAAAGTTGCAACAGAATTAAAAAATATGTTCTAATTTGTTAAGAATTTAACTTAACAGCGACATGTAGGCCTAGGCTAGCCTGGGATCTACCTTTGTTAAAAAGTGCGGTAGCCTACCGTTGTAATATTAGCATAAGCGTCAGGAATGTAACAGTTCTAAAATAGTGATAGCCTTGTTGATAAACAGCTTATTTCTTTCATGTCTGAAGCAGTGATCCTATGAAGTTGCTACGAATTGAATTCGTTGAATTGGCTGTGACGGCAGCACAAAATTTATAATCCATAACTCGCAATCAGATTTATTTATTTTTTGTTGGGGGGGGGGTGTGTTAAAGCGGTATACCGCGAGACCGCGGGAATTTCTTGCTTTCCAACCGCGGTAATAAAACATCCATACCGTCCCAGCCCTACGTGTGTGTGTGTGTGTGTGTGTGTGTGTGTGTGTGTGTGTGTGCTCTCCCTCTAAATGCATTATTCCTTCGATCTTATCTACCTAGGGAGGAATAGTCTACTGAGGACCCCTACACGCACACACACACACATGCACGCACACTTACACGCATGCACACACACGCATGCACGCACACACACGCATACAGATACTTTATTCAATTCCACATTACAAGTAAATTTTCATTAGGAATCAAATGTTTTGAATGATCAAACAGATTAAACCATATCAGCACATTGTTATGTATGACAATACAATCTCAGGGGTACAGAAAACATCTCCTTTTCCAAATAAGCATGCTTCCTATAATGGCTGAAATTGAGCAGTACTTTACCAACTGTTTGGCTCTTGTTTTCAATAGCCCCCCAATACAAAGTCCCTGGGTCGCCAGCCTGTGCACATGCCCTAGACTACCAAACACTAGCACATAGTGCTGGGCGGTATACCGGTTCACACCGTATACCGGTGTATATTTTCGTTATGATATGAATTTTTAATATACCGTTTTTCCCCTGAAGTATGACCCTTAAGGCTTAATTTCTCCTTAGATAAGAGGTTTATTTAAGGGTGTTGCACAGAATACCTTAAATTGTTTCTTTAGTTAAGGAAAAACGTTAAGGGATACTGCATTGAAAGGGATTTACCGTCACGAAAATTATATTGAGAACAGCTGTAGCTAGCTGGCTAGTTGGTGATGTCGTTAGTTAGCAACCCACCGAACACAGTGAAGTTTAATGGGCTTATTATTCATCTCACCTTAAGAATATTCGCTGAAATTATCCAGGTAGCAAGTAAAGCATGTTATAGACATGCACTGAGCAATACTAGCTGGTTAGTTAGAAATGATCCTGACTGTCATCAGTGCACCAAAACGAACTTTTTTGTTAATGTTTTGCCTAGCGAACCGAATCGAAGCTCATGGCAGGCTAACAAGACATCCACATGAAGTTAACGTTAGCCTACCACTAACGTCATGTAAACCACACAATAACAATAAGGCATGTTTCTGATAGGCCTATTTGACAGAGTATGCATATTAGCAGAGAGGTTTCATTTTAAATTGTATAATTTTCAAAGAAGTATAAAGTTGCACTACTTTTTGTATTGATTTTATAGGCTACAAGATGTTTGTGAAATTTGCACAGTAAAAGTTCTGTATTTTGACTGCAATTGTCTTTGCATTCTGATTAGATTCTTCATTAGAATCATGAGTGGCTCTTTGTAAACAGCATCATTTTCTGGGGCCATGCAAAACTGCATTACCACTAGTGTGGAGTTATTCTACATCATGACAGTAAAATAGACCATCCTTAGGCAATGTACAGCAGCAATTCCTCTCTCAACCTGTAGAAAAAGCTGTGAACATCTGATTATGCATGGTAAAAAAATACCGTCATATACTGTAAGAATTTAGAAAAATACCGTGATATACATTTTTGGTCATACCGCCCAGCACTACTAGCACAATAAGCTGGCATCTGTAGCCAAGGTTTTCAATGGTAGATATTAATGATTGATATTTTACAGTCTTAGAAAGGTAAGAGTCCTCCATAAACAGATCAAATGCACATGCTACTTCAAATAGCTTAACT
>NW_027468848.1:252500-265000 GCF_046254945.1 Alosa pseudoharengus
CGCTTGCTAATAAGGGCTAGCGGCTAATAAGGGCTAGCGCAACAGTGGCTAACCTATGAATAACACTCATGGAGGAGGAGCTAGCTTGCCAAACGATGCTTGTAAAGGACAATTTGTTTATGATGCTTTAAGAAGTGCAAATATCATACGATGAAAACCATGAGCTATGTTATACATATTTAACTAGTTAGCTAATATAGTGATGAAAAGCAGGACCTGTTATATAACTAGTTAGCTAATATAATGTTCCCAGAGCCCCATGCTCCCCACTTCAGTTTTCTGTTAAATACATTTTATCTGTTTCAATTAGAGCTATTCCATAAATATTATCCTGATTGTTTCAAAACATATAAAACTATAACAGTAGATCATTTCATATGAATCGAATGCAGAATTGGGGAATATCTTTCTTCGGCTCCCATGTTTTGGGCTAACATTGGACTTCAGCAACATGGGACTGACCCTGAAGGGTCAGTAAAGTGTCAACAACCTGGGTTGTTTCCAGATCCTACCCCGTCACTCTCTCTCTCACTTTCTCTCTCTCCCTCTCTCTCTCTGCCTCTCTCTCTCTCTCTCACTTTCTCTCTCTCCCTCTCTCTCTCTGCCTCTCTCTCTCTCACTTTCTCTCTCTCCCTCTCTCTCTCTGCCTCTCACTTTCTCTCTCTGCCTCTCTCTCTGCCTCTTTCTCTCCCTCTCTCTCTCACTTGTTTCCTGGCAATGTCTCCACTGTCCTGTAATTAAAAAAAAAGAAAATAATATTTTAGAATTCTGGGTAGCTCGATAGTTGTGAACCAATCCCATGACACAACACATAAAGTAACCTGACTTTTGGTTTGGTCATTTACTCTGGTCTCTGTCTCTCTCCGGCCCCAGGACGGCAGTCTCCAGTGCCCCACGTGCAAGGCCATCTACGGGGAGAAGACCGGCACTCAGCCCCCTGGGAAGATGGAGTACCACGTCATCCCTCACTCACTTCCAGGCTACACCGAGGTCAAGACCATACGCATCGTTTACGACATCCCTGCAGGCATTCAGGTATGTATGTCTGTGTGTATGTGTGTGTGTCTGTCTATGTATGTATTGCACTGTGCCTGTTTGTGTGGGTTGGAAAGAGTGAGAGAGGTTATCTTAGAGGCAGTCTGTAGTTTAGAGGTTATCTTAGAGGGTATCTTAGAGGCAGTCTGTAGTTCAGAGGTTATCTGTTGATTCGTCTCTGTAACTGTCACAACGCCATGTTTGCGCCCTTTGGTCACAGTCCATCATGGACAACCTTTACCATTTCCTTCATATGGATACGCTACGCTACATGAGTAAAGTAGAGGGAAAGTCGTCATATGGATACGCTACGCTACATGAGTAAAGTAGAGGGAAAGTCGTCATATGGCTACACTACATGAGTAAAGTAGAGGGAAAGTCGTCATATGGCTATGCTACACTACATGAGTAAAGTAGAGGGAAAGTCGTCATATGGCTACGCTACATGAGTAAAGTAGAGGGAAAGTCGTCATATGGATACGCTACGCTACATGAGTAAAGTAGAGGGAAAGTCTTCATATGGCTATGCTACGCCACATGAGTAAAGTAGAGGGAAAGTCGTCATATGGCTACGCTACGCCACATGAGTAAAGTAGAGGGAAAGTCGTCATATGGCTACGCTACACTACATGAGTAAAGTAGAGGGAAAGTCGTCATATGGCTACGCTACATGAGTAAAGTAGAGGGAAAGTCGTCATATGGCTACACTACATGAGTAAAGTAGAGGGAAAGTCGTCATATGGCTACACTACATGAGTAAAGTAGAGGGAAAGTCGTCTTATGGCTACGCTACATGAGTAAAGTAGAGGGAAAGTCTTCATATGGCTACGCTACACTACATGAGTAAACTAAAGGGAAAGTCGTCATATGGCTACGCTACGCTACATGAGTAAAGTAGAGGGAAAGTCGTCATATGGCTACGCTACACTACATGAGTAAAGTAGAGGGAAAGTCGTCATATGGCTACGCTACATGAGTAAAGTAGAGGGAAAGTCTTCATATGGCGACGCTACGCTACATGTAAAGTAAAGTAACTGTGCCTGTTTGTGTGTGTTGGAAAGAGTGACAGAGGTTATCTTAGAGGCAGTTTGTAGTTTAGAGGTTATCTTAGAGGCAGTCTGTAGTTCAGAGGTTATCAGTTGATTTGTCTCTGTAACTGTCACAACGCCATGTTTGCGCCCTTTGGTCACAGTCCATCATGGACAACCTTTACCATTTCCTTCATATGGATACGCTACGCTACATGAGTAAAGTAGAGGGAAAGTCTTCATATGGCTACGCTACACTACATGAGTAAAGTAGAGGGAAAGTCTTCATATGGCTACGCTACATGAGTAAAGTAGAGGGAAAGTCGTCATATGGCTACGCTACATGAGTAAAGTAGAGGGAAAGCTTTCATATGGATACGCTACACTACATGAGTAAAGTAGAGGGAAAGTCGTCATATGGCTACGCTACATGAGTAAAGTAGAGGGAAAGTCTTCATATGGCTACGCTACTCTACATGAGTAAAGTAGAGGGAAAGTCGTCATATGGCTACGCTACATGAGTAAAGTAGAGGGAAAGTCGTCATATGGCTACAGCTGTGCTACGCTACATGAGTAAAGTAGAGGGAAAGTCGTCATATGGCTACGCTACGCTACATGAGTAAAGTAGAGGGAAAGTCGTCATATGGCTACGCTACATGAGTAAAGTAGAGGGAAAGTCGTCATATGGCTACGCTACATGAGTAAAGTAGAGGGAAAGTCTTCATATGGCTACGCTACACTACATGAGTAAAGTCGAAGGGAAAGTCGTCATATGGCTACGCTGCGCTACATGAGTAAAGTAGAGGGAAAGTCGTCATATGGCTACGCTACATGAGTAAAGTAGAGGGAAAGTCGTCATATGGCTATGCTACACTACATGAGTAAAGTAGAGGGAAAGTCGTCATATGGCTACGCTACATGAGTAAAGTAGAGGGAAAGTCGTCATATGGCTACGCTACATGAGTTAAGTAGAGGGAAAGTCGTCATATGGCTACGCTACATGCGTAAAGTAGAGGGAAAGTCTTCATATGGCTACGCTACACCACATGAGTAAAGTAGAGGGAAAGTCGTCATATGGATACGCTACGCTACATGAGTAAAGTAGAGGGAAAGTCTTCATATGGCTACGCTACGCTACATGAGTAAAGTAGAGGGAAAGTCTTCATATGGCTACGCTACGCCACATGAGTAAAGTAGAGGGAAAGTCGTCATATGGCTACAGCTGTGCTACGCTACATGAGTAAAGTAGAGGGAAAGTCGTCATATGGCTACGCTACATGAGTAAAGTAGAGGGAAAGTCGTCATATGGCTACGCTACGCTACATGAGTAAAGTAGAGGGAAAGTCTTCATATGGCTACGCTACGCTACATGAGCAAAGTAGAGGGAAAGTCTTCATATGGCTACGCTACGCTACATGAGCAAAGTAGAGGGAAAGTCGTCATATGGCTACAGCTGTGCTACGCTACATGAGTAAAGTAGAGGGAAAGTCGTCATATGGCTACGCTACATGAGTAAAGTAGAGGGAAAGTCTTCATATGGCTACGCTACGCTACATGAGTAAAGTAGAGGGAAAGTCGTCATATGGCTACGCTACATGACTAAAGTAGAGGGAAACTCACACTAGCAGATTGTGCAGTATCCCTGCTTTAATAGCATTACATACATGTTGTGATCAAATAATTATTTTTTGGTCTCCTGGTGCCATTTTCTTGCGTCCTTTACATCTCCAGCGATGGTGTGGCCTTGCCAAGGGCTAGTGCTAGGCACTGTGTGCACAGATAGTTGAATAATTGGTTAATATTCGAATATTAATATCCCTATTTGTTTATTCCAACAGGGAAGCTACAGCAGGCGCGTAACTGAACCGTTCCGTTTGCAACGCGTAAAATCCATTTTAGAAGAATGGTCTATTTTTTTTTAACGTACGCACCACTATCACGTCTGGTGTAGCTACTTCCATTGATTATAATGGACGCTAATTGTTGTAGCAGATGCAACGCGAACAGAATGCTTCAGTTACGTGTCTGGTGTAGCTTAGCCCTCAAGCTCACAGAGTCGTGGAAGTTGTGTTACCATAGTAGCAGTGTATAGCATAGCATAGCATAGAAGTTACGTTATCCAGGGCTGTACGCTAACTTTTTTTGCAAGTAGCACTGGTGCTACAGAGATTAAAAGTTTTGTAGCACCAGCCACAAATTCTGTAGCATCGATATAAAACCTCTAAAATCTCTAAAAACAATCAGTTCATCACAGTTCATCAATTGTGGTTGGGATCTAGGCCTACTGCAACTGGATTGATAAAAGGTCATGTAGTTGTAAACATCTCACCTGGCTACATTGTGTTTGAGATGAACAAAAGCTATCAGCATTATATATTATTTGATTGTTGTGTTTTTGTAAAAACAAAAAAACAATCCATGACAGTTCCATGCAATTAGACTTTTCAATGGGTATCAGGAAGACAGGTCATGCCATTGATTTTTTGTTATTTTTTCTTATTCATGCATTGGAAGTCAGTTGATTTATTTTTGAATAAGTAGAAGATATGCTGAATATTTTATTCCACTAAGATTTAATTCACGTTTAGTTCAGTTTTTAGATTAGTGTAACCCTACATTCAACCTTATTGTCATTGCACGAGTGAAATACCGTAATTACATCTAACCAGTGGGGCAAATGAGTAGGCTAACTGACATGTCAAATCCATCCCTAGACTGTTCCATACACATAGGCTACAATAGGTAGCCTACTAAAGATAGCTAAAGGTCTGTGGCTAACGCAGTCGTAGGTAAAGTGTCGTGAAGGTTTTTTCGGAACCGATCTTGTATAGGTTATTAAGCACTACTAAGCGAGACTGTTGCGCATGAAGTGGGCTCATATTTGACAGATAGAAGCGAACGTCCCAGTGGACTTTTTTCTTCTAAGTTTTAGATCTGAATGGTGTTGTTTGGATAAGTTCTTCGTTTTAAACTGAACTAAAAATGCAAAGCAACAAGGCGATTGCCACAAACTTCTAACTCTGCTTGCCTAATCTAATCACATCAGCCCGGCCCGGTCGGAAGATACTTTCGCTTTAGGCTAAACATAGCTATCACTTGTTTGATTCGCGAGGATAATTTGCAAGGTGTTGTTTGATTTGGTGTTGGATTGTTTGGATACTATGCCTACAAACAAGTAGACATAGTTTTTAACCGCGTAGACTGCAACTAAGTTGAAATCAAAGTAGCCTACCGTAAAACTCCAAATAATAGCCCGGGCTTTTATTTTCCCAAATCGCCAAACTGCACCGGCTAGTATTAGAGACAGGCGTCTATATGAGACAGGCCTTTAATTCCCTTTACACAAAACTTTTCCTCTGCAAAGATGGAAAATATTATCAAATTAATTATTTCAAACACACTGAATGTCTACCTATATGACTGCTATCTGATGACAATTACGGATCATTCATTTAGTGTTGAGATGTTGTTCATTGAGTGAGATACAGTAAGATCCAAATAGCAGGGATAGCCAGAACAGATGAAACACGTTTTAATTACGTAATTTACAAAGAGATTGCATCACACTGAAAGCTCATATTTTGTCACTAGCAAATAGCCTATATCGGTCCTTTGTCAAATACAGTTGCATTATCAGCCCTGACCAAAACCGTTCAGGAATTATTTACTGTATGCAAAAGTGGAACGTGCTTAATGTTTAATTCTCCCTCCTTTTCGGCACGAATGAAGCAGCATGAGCGGGGCATGAACCATATTGTTTCTCCCGTTTTGTATTTGCCAAATTTGACAACAGTCTACATTGAAATCATAGCCTACTTCCAGGTGCGCGGGAACATATTTTTGACCAGGGGTTCTGAATAACAAAATAATCATGGATGTCCGACGATTTCTCCCCCAGCATATGATTCGAATTTAGACAGCTAAATACGCCATTTCACCGCTGTGTATGAGTAGGTCTAAGAGTGAGAAGTTTTATAATGCCCTGGGCAGCCACATTCCACTGCAACTATGCGCAGCACTTGCCACTCATCAATAAAAAACTGTGCGTGCACACACCAGTCCCATAGAAGCGCACTTGACTTTACATCATTAACCTATTTCAGTATATAGCCAGAGAAAGTCCGTAGACTGGCTCTGATATAGCCTAGTCTAAGGTAAATTCCTTTTCTGACTTCTTTCTCTGTATCGCCATGGCATTTAGAATAAAGAATAACGTTCGCGAACCGTTCTGGTTTTGTTGCCAGCATGAAACAACCCAACCCAACATGAAAACACCCTTACCATCGGCCTATCCGCAAATTTTAAACACAAGGGATGAATTGAACGATGACAAAGTCGGACATATAGGCATAGTTCATATTGAAAAAAAAGCTATACAATTTGGAACTCTAGCTTTTCACCGCAGTCTTTTAATGCCATAATCATAACGTGCGCAGTCTGCGCCATACTTAAGCCCAAATCACACCCAAGATTCGCGACGAGATGAGCAGCAACTTGATGCAACATTCTAAAACCTTGCAACTGTGACCAGACAATGTGAATGCTTTGCGACGGCTTGCAACGACGTGCAACATCTAATTCACACTGCTGTAACCTCCTTTCTGTAACGGTTTCGTGTCATTGCGAATCTTTAAACAGACGATCTGACGGGTTTTAGAAGATTAAATACAACCCGAAACTAAAAAACAGACCAGGCCTCTACTGGAGACCGGCCTTTAACCCAAACCTGTAGCCACGCCAGGCGTTTAAAAGAGACAGGCGTCTCTTAGGGACTCGGCGATTATTTGAAGTTTTACGGTACATCGATTCCGCTCTCACAGAAGTAGTCTATACATACGCACTTCAAACAAACAAACAAACGTTTCACCGGGAGCCTACACCGGGCGCGTAACGAAGAGCTCCGTTCGCGACGCGCAAAAACAGAAGACGGTTCTATTTTTTTTTAACGTACAATAGCCTACGTGCCGCTATCACATCTGGTGTAGCCAGTTGCACTGATCACAGTAGAAGGCAATTGCTGTAGCCTCCCTGTCAGTCTCACACGCATGCCATAAGCCATAAGCAAAACTGTATACTGTAGCACCAGTGCTACGTTGGTAAATCATCCATCGCACAAACTAATTTTTTTGTAGCATGTGCGACATATATGTCGCACTGTACAGCCCTGACGTTATCACATCATCACAGTAAAAGTTCTTCTAACGTTACCTATCACTTCACTGTTAAAGGTTGTATCAGCGATGGTGGGGTAACGTCACTTCTGTTGACGTTCAAACAAAACAGAGACCTAGCTCGTTACTCCCTTGCCCTCCCTCCCGTGCAATTGAAACTCTACTGAACGCGCATCACGCCGGTTTTTGGTTGGAACACTTTATTTTGCCTTTGAGTGGTTGGCAACACTTATTGTTAGCAATTGTTTTTGTGTGCAGATCTCAGAGCCTAGGCTGCCTACAGAGATGTGTTTTTTTGACGGCCTGCTTATGGGGCGGGCAGCTAGCGGATCGTAAAGATTAGATGAATGTGATCATTTATGTTTAGGCCTGTTATCGCAATACAAACATTAATCAAGTTAGAATTTTGCCATCACAGTGGATGAGACAGTTTTTCCTCTTTGTTCTGTTCATGTTATGCATTTGAGAGTGTAGCCAACACAACGCAGAGAAACGAACAGGAAGTGCTCTTAGATAGCCCGACGAGCCAAACCCACATTAATATGTAGGGTCTGGGCACTCACCGTTCGCAGTGCTCAGTCAGAGTGGCGGGATAATCGGTTGTCTTTTAAATTCCCTCTGCACGCAATAGGACAGCGCTTTGAGTCCCATGCGTTTTCCCACCAGCGGAGCTAGTTGGCTAGTTCAAACTTTTGCCAACTTAAAAAAGCTTAACTCGTGTCACACTGTTCGCCAACAGCAACATCCATCTTCTTTGTTTTCAAGTAGCAGGGAATTCAAGCCAAACCGTTGCAACTCTGCCATCAATCATTATGTTAAGCCCGCCTAACGACTCTATACACGATTTGATTGGCCTGACAGAAGTTTAATTTTTCGAGCTCACAAGCCAACGGAGAGTTGTTAGACTAGCCCTGGCAGCAAAGCTAGGGTGCGTCTAGATTTCTAGGCTAACTCTTAGAACTCTTGATAAATGATTTGTATGTACTACACCTGTATCTTATATGTACTACACCTGAATCTTGTACTACACCTGTATCGTATGTACTACACCTGTATCTTATATGTACTACACCTGTATCTTGTATGTACTACACCTGTATCTTGTACTACACCTGTATCTTACAAGCCTTCAGGCTATTGAATAGCTGCTATTCCCACTGTGGGGGAGGATTGTGGATAAAATAGTCTAGGCTGTAGCCTATGGGGGGGGATTGTGGATAAAATAGTCTATGCTGTAGCCTATGGGGAAGTGATCCTACGGGGGAGTGAGCTGTCGGCGGGACGGTTACCCCCCTCCCCCCAACATTCTAAATCAATTGTATGCACCATATTGCTATGTAGCATAGTAATGTTATACACCATTTCAAAGCTTTGACTCTTGGGAATCCAAAAATGACAACTTTTTGCATGTACAATCTGTATAGTGCTTTACATTCTCAGATTAATCTTATTATGTCTCAATTAAATTTGATCCAAAATGCCCCCCTCCCCCCCTTCGGCTTTTGGTGCTACCCTGACTTCTGGCTGCAGTGTAGCTGCAGCACAATAAGTAGATGCAACATATTGGGTACTGAAATATTCACAAGAATCCATAGAAATTGAATCTGCATGTTGTGTTATCCAATATTAGTTGTACAGATGTATAGTCTATCTTATACACACTCATTCAACCAACAAAGTAAATGCAAAAATAGAGACATTTTTGTAATCATTCCATATTTAGTGTAGTCATTCCATATCAGAACCCCTGAAGTATAATCCAAATACAAACATGAAACCTCAAAGTGTTACCTTTCATTTGAGACCAGGATTATGCTTCTACACAAAGGGGTTGATGTGCAGTAAGCATTTGATTGTCAGTATGCATTTTGGATAACAAAAAGTCCTATGGGGAGTATCCATAGGCATTTTACAAAACGCATGGGCATACCTTGGCAAATAATGGTCTAAAGCACTCATATTTTCATTCTATATTGATCAACTTTTGCACACAACTTCACAAGACCTGGTGCTAGGGCTCAGTTGTGTTTCTAAGGGATATCAAGAGACCTAGAGGGCTGAAATGTGGTCAGTTCAGAGATGCTTGTAATCCGGCAGAAAGAAAAAACTATATTCTAGCCTCTGTAACTCTTTGTGAGTACATCACACATTTATTTTGACTGTTTCCTACGAAAACTAGAGGTTCTCAGCTTTCTATAGAGGTCCACAATGCCCTTGTAAATAGGCACAGTGCAATTTCAGGCAAAAACTTTTCTTCTATTCTTTTTGAAATTAAGCTGTTAAGGGGCGAAATAAAGTTGGGGGTAATAAATAAGGATCACAACTGATAATTGCAAAGATACCACTCTCTCTTTCTCTCATTCAAATACAAGTACTGTACAATACTATAAGATACCACTGTCTCTCTCTCTCATTCAAATACAAGTACTGTACAATACTATAAGATACCACTCTCTCTCTCTCTCATTCAAATACAAATACAATACTATAAGATACCACTGTCTCTCTTTCTCTCATTCAAATACAAGTACTGTACAATACTATAAGATACCACTGTCTCTCTCTCTCATTCAAATACAAGTACTGTACAATACTATAAGATACCACTCTCTCTCTCTCTCATTCAAATACAAATACAATACTATAAGATACCACTGTCTCTCTCTAATTCAAATACGGCTTTAAGGCTGATTTATGCTTCTGCGTCGATTCCACAGCGTACCCCCGCAGACCCCTCTGTGTCACTCCACCCCCCTCCGAGCCCTCCGCCGTAGCTCGACGTACACCTCCAAAAAGGTTTAACCTTGCGTCAAAGCAGACCGCAAAGACTGTGGTTGGTCAACTGGTACTGTGTGTTGATAGTCGGTGTTTCAAGCAGCCTACTGTGGGGATTAGCAACATGCTAGTTCACTGACATAAGCGGCCTACGGTGGGGAGTTAGCAATAGGGATGGGCAGAACGAGGCTTTGTGAAACAACGAAACGTTCGAAGCAATTGCGCCGGAATGTGTCGAGGTTTCGAAACAATCCGACACCCGTAACTCCATGTTAGCAAAACTAGCCACTAGATGTCACCATCACATTTTGACCGTGAAGCACAACTGCTTCAGACGAAGAATATAAATAGCCAACATGGAACGCAAGATTTCGTCCACAGCCACGTGGTTGAGTGGTTAACACACTTGCATTCGGCCGGAGCATTCGGCCGGAGGTCCGGTGTTCGATTCCCTGCTGGTGCTTAGAAATTTCAGACTATATGCCTTCAATAACTAGAATATTTTTATATCTGCCAGTTAGATGTTTTGTTATTTCAGTTTCATAGTACATTATCCTTTGGAATATGCTGGAGAGGAAAATGCTACAATGGTTTTAAAATGTAGGCTATGCTTATGGCCCAGGGTTTTTTTTGGGAACATGTTGTAGGGAAATAAAGGATACATGTGAAGCAGTTAGACTAAACAGGTACAACATGGGAAAAATAAACAACACATTTTTTGTATGTCAACATACATTTTTATTTAGGAATAACAGTTGTTCTGCCGTCTTGGCATTTAATCTGTTTCTTGTTTTTGAATAAACCTCCCCAGCCTTGGAAAAAATTCTTTCACAAGGCACACTTGTTGCTGGCATGCACAAATATTTTTTGGCCATCACAGTTAGGTTTGGATAAACCACTCTCCTCTCCTGCCAGTATTTCAAAGGGTCAGCTGTTCTTGAAATAAAGGCATCAGTCATATATTTTTTTACTTCTGCTACTATCTAAATATTAACGTCACTAGACTATATCTATCTAAACTATCGCTCACTGTCTGTCTCTAGCCTGTCAACTAATCTATATCACTAACCTATCAATCACAAGAATGCACTATAAATCGCTATATCTCTATATGTCTCTATGTCGTTATATCTCTCAAAGTCTCTCTCCTCACAAAAAACCCACAAAGATAGGATGTGTTTGAATGACTTTTAAGCATTCTGGGACTTTGTAATTTAGATCAAACAGGTGTTTACTCGGGTAATTGGCTCGCGCGGTAAGGCTGTGCACCTGTCCAAACCAAATTGAAACACCACGAAGCCTCACTAAGCCATGGTCACGTGACATGGGCGTTTTGAACCACACTTCGAAACACTGTTCGAAACACTTGCGTTTCGGAAGCTCGACACTGTTTCGAAACGTCAGCTTCGAGCGTCACATCCCTAGTTAGCAACATGCTAGTTCACTGACATAAGCAGCCTACTGTGGGGAGTTAGCAACATGCTAGTTCACTAACATAAGCAGCCTACTGTGGGGAGTTAGCAACATGCTAGTTCACTGACAGTGAGGGTACACTTGTGTAAGTGGACTGCCCTCTCACAGTTGTCATAACTGTCCACCACACACACACACACACACACACATACACAGATGCAGCAGTGCTGAGGTGAGAGTTACACAGTCAGCGAGTGTGTGTGCATCTAACAGGAAGTGGCTGAGTGGGGGTTTCCTGCTCCCCTTGGCTTTGACCTGCTTTTGCTGCAAGGGCTGCAAACTACACACACACACACACACATACACACACACGTACACACACACACGTACACACACACATACACATACACATACACATACACACACACACACATAAACACACACACACACACCAAAGCAAATCTATCTTTCTTTTTACATACAGCATAACTGTGGCCCACCTTTTCATATGAGCTATCTTATCTTGCCCTGAACATGAATACTCTTCATACAAGCTATCTTATCTTGCCCTGAACATGAATACTCTTCATACAAGCTATCTTATCTTGCCCTGAACATGAATACTCTTCATACAAGCTATCTTATCTTGCCCTGAACATGAATACTTTTCATATGAGCTATCTTATCTTGCACTGAACATGAATACTCTTCATACAAGCTATCTTATCTTGCCCTGAACATGAATACTCTTCATACAAGCTATCTTTGCACTGAACATGAATACTTCATATGAGCTATCTTATCTTGCACTGAACATGAATACTTCATATGAGCTATCTTATCTTGCACTGAACATGAATACTTTTCATATGAACTTCTGATAGACTTGTAGTCAAGATCGCCTAAACCGAGACCAAGACACTACCAAGACCAGAGGGTATCAAGACCAAGACGAGACCAAGGCCAAGACAGACTGAGTCAAGACCAAGACAAAGTCGAGACGAGACCAAAAAAAAACAAAAAAAACGGCTAGTGAGCTAGTGTTACACCATAACTTGCATCAATTGAATAAGAGCAG